>NC_057805.1:510986930-511287465 GCF_018294505.1 Triticum aestivum | reverse complement strand
ATCCCAGAAATCATTTCCGTAGGTAAGTACATCCCACACGGTGAATCCCAGAAAATCATTTCCGTAGGTATGTACATCCCACACAGTTCTTTGTGTGGAAACGTGTGTGCAAGGTGGCCTAACGCAAACAGTTTGCTGCCAGAAGCCATGTGTGATTGTTAGTTGATCGAACACACCTACTTTCTAGAAACCGTGCGGGTTGTTTGAGTTCATCGCCCACGGTGCTGTCTGAGTAACCGTTTGCAATAGAAAACCCAAATAAGCAGGGTAATTAGCCTATTATTGATAATCCATGTATTAATCAAACTGATATTTCTTATAAAACACGCCAGATATTTCATATCTGTATAAAAGCAACCAGGATTTCATAATCGAATTACATCAGATAGCTTCGGCACTCAGTTACGCCATTACACAACAGCACCAAGTTTCACATGCAGCATCAAAAACCTTTGGAAAGTAGCATCATACACGGTAAATAGATAGATGAATCTCATCTGGGAAACTGCAGAAGCGGAAGGCAAATATTGAGCCTTCAGTGATGTTGAATGTCCTTGCAACTTTAGGCCAGTGGCTATGGATAATTTCCCGCCCAACCTTCGTCCTCTTCAGCAAGACTTCAATATTGTACCGTGGGTGTCGAATGAATACCTTCCTCGCCTCTTGACCATGCAGGTGGTTTGAGAGGTAATCATCGGTGAACTGCTTTGAAAAGTACTGAAAACAAAGCTATGCATAAATCGTTGTTGTAATTTGAAATGGCGCAAGGGGTAAAAACAAGGTAAAAGAGTTCGTACCATCCTATAGTTGACTAATGTCTTCTTCATTGTGCAAACAAAGATCTTGCTGTTATTCGTCGCAAGTTTCTTCATCCTAACAATCTTTCTGAGTTTCTTGACTTGACTGATATTCATGGACATCTCATTTCCCCACATGCAAAATGGGTCGAACAGTGGGTCTAAGCCTCTGACAGCAGGACCTACATGTGCAATACCAAATTGTAAGAAACCTAAATATTAGAATGATTCCTGCAACTGCACAATAATGTGCTATTAGCCAAAGGACCCTGCTTGAACAAACCTCGATGGTAAACCACAGTGTCTCCCATTGTTTCCCTACAACACACATAAGGAAGATCTTGATCAGGTTAAATGAGAGTTGCCATACTATCAGTAGAATATGTATTGAGTACAGCCAAATTTGATTGGTGTCACATACATAACAATACAAAATTGTACCCACAGCAAATGAAAATCAAATTGCAGAACTGAACCAAACAGTTAAATGGACAGTAGACCAAATGAACCAAAATAGTTAACTCAGCACGACATTGCAGAATAGAAACATGTACTAGAAGATAAGACAGTTAACAAAACAAAGAATGCTTGAGAACAATACTACAAAATGTAGCAATTGTTGGAACAAAGTTTTAACTGAACATTACATTTCAGAGGACCAAACTGTTAACTGAACATCAGATTGCATATTAACATTACAGAGGACAAATCACTAGAAGGAACTGGCGGTGGCCTCGAGAAAACATCACGAACTGTATTTTAAAGTAGAAAACCGCGCGGCGGTGTCGACGGTGGCCTCGAAGACGAGGTGCTCCTCCAAGATCTGGCGGTCGACACGCATGTCAGCCATAGCAACCTCGTTCGCGCGTGCAGCCGCAAGCTACTCAGCTCCATGTTATACTGCGTGTAAAATGGCTGTGGGCGGCGCTTAATTGGAGGAGGGGGCAGTGATTTTGGTGGAAGGTGTCGCTCCGTCAGTCGGGGCATGTGGGACGGGAGAGGAGGAGGATGGTGTGGGTGGGGTGTGGATTACCTGACCATATCGACGAGGCCGCGCAACAAGAAGGGTCAGCGGCGAGGAGGTCGTGCAGCAAGAAGAAGGGTCGGCGGCGAGGAGGCGGCGCTGCAAGAAGAAGGGTCACCGGCGAGGAGGCTGAGCTGCTAGTAAGACACAGTGAAGGTTTGAACTTGGAAAGCAAGGAGGAATAGTGGAAATGTGGCTTTTGGTAGGAGGGAGGGGCGGGGAAATAGATATTTCCGTAGTGGCAAAAAAATTCGCTCGGTGCCGTGAGAAACTAGCGCGCAAGTGTGGTTCAAGCGGGGATGGTGGACTATAGACGACGAAGCTTCCTGCGTAAGCCAGCCAAGACGGTGCACCAAGTTATTTTATATAGCATCCCACACAATTCTTTCTAGTAAACTGTTTGTGGTATACCTGTTTTTTTCATTATGTTTTGAAAGACAAATGGTGTTACGGAGGGAAAGGATGGTGTTTGAATTGCTAGAACATTTATGTACAGTGAACACGCAACTAGTACATGAGTGTCGTGTTTAAATTTGGAATTTTTCCGGGTTCGTTTGGCATTTTTATGCATTAATTGAGTTTCTGGGCATTTAATGTGCATAATTCAAATTTGAACTACAAGCACATGCTCCAGTGCACCAAAGTTGTTTGACAAATCACATGTGTGTCCCTGGATGAATTTCTAGGTCCCATGCAAGAGATAGGAGTGCAATTCAAACATCTGGGCATCGTGGCTCGGCCGGAAAGATTGAGAACCTTGGTTTTTTTAATTCATGTAATTCCAAAACACGCCTGAAAATCAAGAACCTTGGCATGGTGTCATGACATGGCACCAACATGCTGCGGTAATATTTTTGGCCAAATTGGGACAAGCTTTGGTATAAGCTTCTTGCGAACTCGAGCTTCCCTCAAGAAGGCTCGTGGTTCCGAGAAGGAACGTGTCACCTCCGTGTGCGAAACGACATACGTACACTGCCTTCTCCCGCCATATTTTTTCTACACAGCCAGATTAGACCAAATATAAGTACCGTGCTAAATTTTGAATTATTCCGGGCTCGTTTCGCCTTTTTTATACATTTAATTGAGTTTCTGGGCATTTAATGTGCATAATTCAAATTTGAACTACAAGCACATGCTCCAGTGCACCAAAGTTGTTTGAAAAATCACATGTGTGTCCTTGGGTGAATTTCTAGGTCCCATCCAAGAGATGGGAGTGAAATTCACACATCTGGGCGTCGTGGCTCGGCCGGAAAGATTGAGAAACTTGATTTTTTAATTCCTATAATTCCAAAACACGCCTGAAAATCATGAAACTTGGCATCGTGTCATGACATGGCACCAAAATGCTGCGATAATATTTTTGGCCGAATTGGGACAAGCTTTGGTGTAAGCTTCTTCCGGAGCTTCCGTCAAGAAGGCTCGTGGTTCCGAGAGGAACATGTCACCTCCGTGTGCGAAACAACATACGTACACTGCCTTCTCCCGCCTTATTTTTTTTACACAGCAAGATTAGACCAAATAGAAATACCGTGCTAAATTTTGGAATTATTCCGGGCTCGTTTCACCTTTTTTATACATTAATTGATTTTCTGGGAATTTAATGTGCATAATTCAAATTTGAAATACAAGCACATGCTCCAGTGCACCAAAGTTGCTTGAAAAATCACATGTGTGTCCTTGGATGAATTTCTAGGTCCCATGCAAGAGATGAGAGTGAAATTCAAACGTCTGGGCTTCGTGGCTCGGCCGGAAATATTGAGAAACTTGGTTTTTAATTCCTGTAATTCCAAAACATGCCTGGAAATCATGAAACTTGGCATGGTCTCATGACATGGGACGAACATGCTGCGGTATTTTTTTGGCCGAATTGGGACAAGCTTTGGTCTAAGCTTCTTGCAAACCGAAGCTTCCCTCAAGAAGGCTCGTGGTTCCGAGAGGGAACGTGTCACCTCCATTTGCGAAACGACATACGTACACTGCCTTCTCCCGCCTTAATTTTTTTGCACAACCATATTAGACCAAATAGAAGTATCGTGCTAAATTTTGGAATTATACGGGGCTCGTTTCGTCTTTTTTATACATTGATTGAGTTTCTGCGCATTTAATGTGCATAATTCAAATTTGAACTACATGCACATGCTCCAGTGCACCAAAGTTGTTTGAAAAATCACATGTGTGTCCTTGGGTGAATTTCTACGTCCCATGCAAGAGATTAGAGTGAAATTCAAACATCTGGGCGTCGTGGCTCGGCCGGAAATATTGAGAAACTTGGTTTTTTAATTCCTGTAAATCCAAAACACGCCTAAAAATCATGAAACTTGGCATGGTGTCATGACATGGCACCAACATGCTGCGGTATTTTTTTGGCCGAATTGGGACAAGCTTTTGTGTAAGCTTCTTGCAAACCGGAGCTTCCCTCAAGAACGCTCGTGGTTCCGAGAGGGATTGTGTCACCTCCGTGTGTGAAACGACATACGTACACTGCCTTCTCCCGCCTTATTTTTTTACACAGCCAGATTAGACCAAATAGAAGTACCGTGCTAAATTTTGAATTATTCCGGGCTCGTTTCGCCTTTTTTATACATTACTCGTGTTTCTGGGTATTTAATGTGCATAATTCAAATTTGAACTACAATCACATTCTCCAGTGCACCAAAGTTGTTTGAAAAATCACATGTGTGTCCTTGGATGAATTTCTAGGTCCCATGCAAGAGATGGGAGTGAAATTCAAACATCTGTGCATCGTGGCTCGGCCGGCAAGATTGAGAAACTTGGTTTTTTAATTCCTGTAATTCCAAAACACGCATGAAAATCATGAAACTTGGCATGGTGTCATGACATGGCACCAACATGCTGCGGTAATATTTTTGGCCGAATTGGGACAAGCTTTGGTGTAAGCTTCTTGCGAACAGGAGCTTCCCTCAAGAAGGCTCGTGGTTCCTAGAAGGAACATGTCACCTCCATGTGCGAAACGACATACGTACACTGCCTTCTTCCGCCTTATTATTTTTACACAGCAAGATTAGACCAAATAAAAGTACCATGCAAAATTTGGGAATTATTCCGGGCTCGTTTCGCCTTTTTATACATTAATTGAGTTTCTAGGCATTTAATGTGCATAATTCAAATTTGAACCACAAGCACATGCTCCAGTGCACAAAGTTGTTTGAAAAATCACATGTGTGTCTTTGGGTGAATTTCTAGGTCCCATGCAAGAGATGGGAGTGAAATTCAAACATCTAGGCGTTGTGGGCCGGCCGAAAAGATTGAGAAACTTGGTTTTTAATTCATGTAATTCCAAAACACGCCTGAAAATCATGAAACTTGGCATGGTGTCATGACATGGTACCAACATGCAACGGTAATATTTTTGACCGAATTGGGACAATCTTTGGTGTAAGCTTTTTTCGAACCGGATCTTCCCTCAAGAAGGCTCGTGGTTCCGAGAGGGAACGTGTCACCTCCGTGTGCGAAACGACATACGTACACTGCCTTCTCCCACCTGATTTTTTTTACATAGCAAGGTTAGACCAAATAGAAGTACCGTGCTAAATTTTGGAATTATTCCGGGCTCGTTTCGCTTTTTTTATACATTAATTGAGTTTCTAGGCATTTAATGTGCATAATTCAAATTTGAATTACAAGCACATGCTCCAGTGCACCAAAGTTGTCTGAAAAATCACATGTGTGTCCTTGGGTGAATTTCTAGGTCCGATCGTAGAGATGGGAGTGAAATTCAAACATCTGGGCGTCGTGGCTCGGCCGGAAATATTGAGAAACTTGGTTTTTTTAATTTCTGTAATTCCAAAACATGCCTGGAAATCATGAAACTTGGCATGGTTTCATGACATGGCACCAACACGTTGCGGTAATTTTTTTGGCCGAATTGGGATAACCTTTGTGTAAGCTTCTTGCAAACCGGAGCTTCCCTCAAAAAGGCTCGTGGTTCCGAGAGGGAGTGTGTCACCTCCGTGTGTGAAACAACATACTTACACTGCCTTCTCCCGCCTTATTTTTTTACACAGCAAGATTAGACCAAATAGAAGTACCGTGCTAAATTTTGAATTATTCCGGGCTCATTTCACCTTTTTTAAACATTACTTGAGTTTCTGGGTATTTAATGTGCATAATTAAAATTTGAACTACAATCACATGCTCAAGTGCACCAAAGTTGTTTCAAAAATCACATGTGTGTCCTTGTATGAATTTCTAGGTCCCATGCAAGAGATGGGAGAAATTCAAACATCTGGGCGTCGTGGTCGGCCGGAAAGATTGAGAAACTTGGTTTTATAATTCCTGTAATTCCAAAACACGCATGAAAATCACGAAACTTGGCATGGTGTCATGACATGGCACCAACATGCTGCGGTAATATTTTTGGCCGAATTGGGACAAGCTTTGGTGTAAGCTTCTTGCGAACAGGAGCTTCCCTCAAGAAGGGTCGTGGTTCCTAGAAGGAACATGTCACCTCCGTGTGCGAAACGACATATGTACACTGCCTTCTTCCGCCTTATTATTTTTACACAGCAAGATTAGACCAAATAGAAGTACCGTGCTAAATTTGGGAATTATTCCGGGCTCGTTTCGCCTTTTTTATACATTAATTGAGTTTCTAGGCATTTAATGTGCATAATTCAAATTTGAACCACAAGCACATGCTCCAGTGCACCAAAGTTGTTCGAAAAATCACATGTGTGTCCTTGGGTGAATTTCTAGGTCCCATGCAAGAGATGGGAGTGAAATTCAAACATCTGGGCATCGTGGCTCGGCCGAAAAGATTGAGAAACTTGGTTTTTAATTCATCTAATTCCAAAACACGCCTGAAAATCATGAAACTTGGCATGGTGTCATGGCATGGCACCAACATGCTACGGTAATATTTTTGGCCGAATTGGGACAATCTTTGGTGTAAGCTTTTTTCGAACCGGAGCTTCTCTCAAGAAGGCTCGTGGTTCCGAGAGGGAACGTGTCACCTCCGTGTGCGAAACGACATACGTACACTGCCTTCTACCGCCTTATTTTTTTACATAGCAAGGTTAGACCAAATAGAAGTAGTGCTAAATTTTGTAATTATTCCGGGCTCGTTTCGCCTTTTTTATACATTTAATTGAGTTTTTGGGCATTTAATGTGCATAATTCATATTTGAACTACAAGCACATGCTCCAGTGCACCAAAGTTGTTTGAAAAATCACATGTGTGTCCTTGGGTGAATTTCTAGGTCCCATCCAAGAGATGGAAGTGAAATTCAGACATCTGGGCGTCGTGGCTCGGCCGGAAAGATTGAGAAACTTGGTTTTTTAATTCCTATAATTCCAAAACACGCCTGAAAAATCATGAAACTTGGCATGGTGTCATGACATGGCACCAACATGCTGCGTTAATATTTTTTGCCGAATTGGGACAAGCTTTGGTGTAAGCTTCTTGCGAACAGGAGCATCCCTCAAGAAGGCTCGTGGTTCCGAGAGGGAACGTGTCACCTCCCTGTGCGAAACGACATACGTACACTGCCTTCTCCCGCCTTATTTTTTTACGCAGCAAGATTAGACCGAATAGAAGTACCGTGCTAAATTTTGGAATTATTCCGGGCTCGTTTCGCCTTTTTTATACATTAATTGATTTTCTGGACATTTAATGTGCATAATTCACATTTGAAATAGAAGCACATGCTCCAGTGCACCAAAGTTGCTTGAAAAATCACATGTGTGTCCTTGGGTGAATTTCTAGGTCCCATGCAAGAGATGGGAGTGAAATTCAAACATCTGGACGTCGTGGCTCGGCCGGAAATATTGAGAAACTTGGTTTTTTTAATTTCTGTAATTCCAAAACATGCCTGGAAATCATGAAACTTGGCATGGTCTCATGACATGGCACGAACATGCTGCGGTATTTTTTTGGCCGAATTGGGACAAGCTTTGGTGTAAGCTTCCTGCAAACCAGAGCTTCCCTCAAGAAGGCTCGTGGTTCCGAGAGGGAACGTGTCACCTCCATGTGCGAAACGACATATGTAAACTGCCTTCTCCCGCCTTAATTTTTTTTGCACAACCAGATTAGACCAAATAGAAGTATCGTGCTAAATTTTGGAATTATACGGAGCTCGTTTCGTCTTTTTATACATTAATTGAGTTTCTGGGCATTTAATGTGCATAATTCAAATTTGAACTACATGCACCTGCTCCAGTGCATCAAAGTTGTTTGAAAAATCACATGTGTGTCCTTGGGTGAATTTCTAGGTCCCATGCAAGAGATGGGAGTGAAATTCAAACATCTGGGCGTCGTGGCTCGGCCGAAAAGATTGAGAAACTTGGTTTTTAATTCATGTAATTCCAAAACACGCCTGAAAATCATGAAACTTGGCATGGTGTCATGACATGGCACCAACATGCTACGGTAATATTTTTGGCCGAATTGGGACAATCTTTGGTGTAAGCTTTTTTCGAACCGGAGCTTCCCTCGAGAAGGCTCGTGGTTCCGAGAGGGAACGTGTCACCTCCATGTGCGAAACGACATACGTACACTGCCTTCTCCCGCCTTATTTTTTTTACATAGCAAGGTTAGACCAAATAGAAGTACCGTGCTAAATTTTGGAATTATTCCGGGCTCGTTTCGCTTTTTTTATACATTAATTGAGTTTCTAGGCATTTAATGTGCATAATTCAAATTTGAACTACAAGCACATGCTCCAGTGCACCAAAGTTGTTTGAAAAATCACATGTGTGTCCTTGGGTGAATTTGTAGGTCCCATGGAAGAGATGGGAGTTAAATTCAAACATCTGGGCATCGTGGCTCGGCCGGAAAGATTGAGAAACTTGGTTTTTTAATTCCTGTAATTCCAAAACACACCTGAAAATCATAAAACTTGGCATGGTGTCATGACATGGCACCAACATGCTGCGGTAATATTTTTGGCCGAATTGGGACAAGCTTTGGTGTAAGCTTTTTGCGAACCGGAGCTTCCCTCAAGAAGGCTCGTGGTTCCTAGAAGGAACATGTCACCTCCGTGTGCGAAACGACATACGTACACTGCCTTCTCCCGCCTTATTTTTTTACACAGCCAGATTAGACCAAATAGAAGTATCGCGCTAAATTTTGGAATTATTCCGGGCTCGTTTCATCCATTACTTGAGTTTCTTGGTACTTAATGTGCATAATTCAAATTTGAACTACAAGCACATGCTCCAGTGCACCAAAGTTGTTTGAAAAAATACATGTGTGTCCTTGGATGAATTTCTAGGTCCCATGCAAGAGATGGGAGTGAAATTCAAACATCTCGGCGTCGTGGCTCGGCCGGAAAGATTGAAAACTTGGTTTTTTAATTCCTGTAATTCCAAAACACACCTGAAAATCATAAAACTTGGCATGATGTCATGACATGGCACCAACATGCTGCGGTAATATTTTTGGCCGAATTGGACAAGCTTTGGTGTAAGCTTCTTGCGAACCGGAGCTTCCCTCAAGAAGGCTCGTTGTTCCGAAAGGGAGCGGGTCACATCCGTGTGCGAAACGACATACGTACACTGCCTTCTCCCGCCTTATTTTTTTACACAGCAAGATTAGACCAAATAGAAGTTCCGTGCTAAATTTTGTAATTATTCCGGGCTCGTTTCGCCTTTTTTATACATTTAAATTGAGTTCTTGGGCATTTAATGTGCATAATTCAAATTTGAACTACAAGCACATGCTCCAGTGCACCAAAGTTGTTTGAAAAATCACATGTGTGTCCTTGGGTGAATTTCTAGGTCCGATCCTAGAGATGGGAGTGAAATTCAAACATCTGGGCGTCGTGGCTCGGCCGGAAATATTGAGAAACTTGGTTTTTTTAATTTCTGTAATTCCAAAACATGCCTGGAAATCATGAAACTTGGCATGGTTTCATGACATGGCACCAACATGCTGCGGTAATTTTTTTGGCCGAATTGGGATAACCTTTGTATAAGCTTTTTGCAAACCGGAGCTTCCCTCAATAAGGCTCGTGGTTCCGAGAGGGAGTGTGTCACCTACGTGTGTGAAACGACATACGTACACTGCCTTCTCCCGCCTTATTTTTTAACACAGCAAGATTAGACCAAATAGAAGTTCCGTGCTAAATTTTGAATTATTCCGGGCTCGTTTTGTCTTTTTATACATTAATTGAGTTTCTGGGCATTTAATGTGCATAATTCAAATTTGAACTACATGCACCTGCTGCAGTGCATCAAAGTTGTTTGAAAAATGACATGTGTGTCCTTGGGTGAATTTCTAGGTCCCATCCAAGAGATGGGAGTGAAATTCAAACATCTGGGCGTCGTGGCTTGGCCGGAAAGATTGAAAAACTTGGTTTTTTAAATCCTGTAATTCCAAAACACGCATGAAAATCATGAAACTTGGCATGGTGTCATGACATGGCACCAACATGCTGCGGTAATATTTTTGGCCGAATTGGGAGACGCTTTGGTGTAAGTTTCTTGTGAACAAGAGCATCCCTCAAGAAGGCTCGTGGTTCTAGAAGGAACATGTCACCTCCGTGTGCGAAACGACATACGTACACTGCCTTCTTCCACCTTTTTATTTTTACACAGCAAGATTAGACAAAATAGAAGTACCGTGCTAAATTTGGGAATTATTCCAGGCTCGTTTCGCCTTTTTTATACATTAATTGAGTTTCTAGGCATTTAATGTGCATAATTCAAATGTGAACCACAAGCACATGCTCCAGTGCACCAAAGTTGTTTGAAAAATCACATGTGTGTCCTTGGGTGAATTTCTAGGTTCCATGCAAGAGATGGGAGTGAAATTCAAACATCTGGGCGTTGTGGCTTGGCCGAAAAGATTGAGAAACTTGGTTTTTAATTCATGTAATTCCAAAACACGCCTGAAAATCATGAAACTTGGCATGGTGTCATGGCATGGCACCAACATGCTACGGTAATATTTTTGGCCGAATTGGGACAATCTTTGGTGTAAGCTTTTTTCGAACCGGAGCTTCCCTCAAGAAGGCTCGTGGTTCCGAGAGGGAACGTGTCACCTCCGTGTGCGAAACGACATACGTACACTGCCTTCTACCGCCTTAGTTTTTTACATAGCAAGGTTAGACCAAATAGAAGTACCGTGCTAAATTTTGGAATTATTCCAGGCTCGTTTCGCCTTTTTTATACATTTAATTGAGTTTTTGGCCATTTAATGTGCATAATTCATATTTGAACTACAAGCACATGCTCCAGTGCACCAAAGTTGTTTGAAAAATCACATGTGTGTCCTTGGGTGAATTTCTAGGTCCCATCCAAGAGATGGGAGTGAAATTTAAACATCTGGGCGTCGTGGCTCGGCCGGAAAGATTGAGAAACTTGGTTTCTTAATTTCTATAATTCTAAAACACGCCTGAAAAATCATGAAACTTGGCATGGTGTCATGACATGGCACCAAAATGCTGCGGTAATATTTTTGGCCGAATTGGGACAAGCTTTGGTGTAAGCTTCTTTCAAACTGGAGCTTCCCTCAAGAAGGCTCGTGGTTCCGAGAGGGAACGTGTCACCTCCGTGTGCGAAACGACATACGTACACTGCCTTCTCCCGCCTTATTTTTTTTACACAGCAAGATTAGACTAAATAGAAGTACCGTGCTAAATTTTGGAATTATTCCGGGCTCGTTTCACCTTTTTTATACATTAATTGATTTTCTGGGCATTTAATGTGCATAATTTAAATTTGAAATACAAGCACATGCTCCAGTGCACCAAAGTTGCTTGAAAAATCACATGTGTGTCCTTGGATGAATTTCTAGGTCCCATGCAAGAGATGAGAGTGAAATTCAAACATCAGGGCGTCGTGGCTCGGCCAGAAATATTGAGAAACTTGGTTTTTTAATTCCTGTAATTCCAAAACATGCCTGGAAATCATGAAACTTGGCATGCTCTCATGACATGGCACGAACATGCTGCGGTATTTTTTTGGCCGAATTGGGACAAGCTTTTGTGTAAGCTTCTTGCAAACCGGAGCTTCCCTCAAGAAAGCTCGTGGTTCCGAGAGGGAGTGTGTCACCTACGTGTGCGAAACGACATACGTACACTGCCTTCTCCCGCCTTAATTTTTTTGCACAACCAGATTTGACCAAATAAAAGTATCGTGCTAAATTTTGAATTATTCCGGGCTCATTTCGCCTTTTTTAAACATTACTTGAGTTTCTGGCTATTTGATGTGCATAATTCAAATTTGAACTACAATCACATGCTCCAGTGCACCAAAGTTGTTTGAAAAATCACATGTGTGTGTTTGGATGAATTTCTAGTTCCCATGCAAGAGATGGGAGTGAAATTCAAACATCTGGGCGTCGTGGCTCGGCCGGAAAGATTGAGAAACTTGGTTTTTAATTCCTGTAATTCCAAAACACGCATGAAAATCATGAAACTTGTCAAGGTGTCATGACATGGCACCAACATGTTGCGGTAATATTTTTGGCCGAATTGGGACAATCTTTGGTGTAAACTTCTTGCGAACAGGAGCTTCCCTCAAGAAGGCTCGTGGTTCCTAGAAGGCACATGTCACCTCCATGTGCGAAACGACATACGTACACTGCCTTCTTCCGCCTTATTATTTTTACACAGCAAGATTAGACCAAATAGAAGTATCGTGCTAAATTTTGGAATTATTCCGGGCTCGTTTCACCTTTTTTATACATTAATAGATTTTCTAGGCATTTAATGTGCATAATTCAAATTTGAAATACAAGCACATGCTCTAGTGCACCAAAGTTGCTTGAAAAATCACATGTGTGTCCTTGGGTGAATTTCTAGGTCCCATGCAAGAGATGAGAGTGTAATTCAAACATCTGGGCGTCGTGGCTCGGCCGGAAAGATTAAAAAATTGGTTTTTTAATTCCTGTAATTCCAAAACACACCTGAAAATCATGAAACTTGGCATGGTGTCATGACATGGCACCAACATGCTGTGGTAATATTTTTGGCCGAATTGGGACAAGCTTTGGTGTAAGCTTCTTGCGAACAGGAGCTTCCCTCAAGAAGGCTCGTGGTTCCTAGAAGGAACATGTCACCTCCGTGTGCGAAACGACATACGTACACTGCCTTCTTCCGCCTTATTATTTTTACACAGCAAGATTAGACCAAATAGAAGTACCGTGCTAAATTTGGGAATTATTCCAGGCTCGTTTCGCCTTTTTTATACATTAATTGAGTTTCTAGGCATTTAATGTGCATAATTCAAATGTGAACCACAAGCACATGCTCCAGTGCACCAAAGTTGTTTGAAAAATCACATGTGTGTCCTTGGGTGAATCTCTAGGTCCCATGCAAGAGATGGGAGTGCAGTTCAAACATCTGGGCGTCGTGGCTCGGCCGAAAAGATTGAGAAACTTGGTTTTTAATTCATGTAATTCCAAAACACGCCTGAAAATCATGAAACTTGGCATGGTGTCATGACATGGCACCAACATGCTACGGTAATATTTTTGGCCGGGGACAATCTTTGGTATAAGCTTTTTTCGAACCGGAGCTTCCCTCAAGAAGGCTCGTGGTTCCGAGAGGGAACGTGTCACCTCCGTGTGCGAAACGACATACGTACACTGCCTTCTCCCGCCTTATTTTTTTTACATAGCAAGGTTAGACCAAATAGAAGTACCGTGCTAAATTTGGGAATTATTCCGGGCTCGTTTCGCTCTTTTTTATACATTAATTGAGTTTCTAGGCATTTAATTTGCATAATTCAAATTTTAACTACAAGCACATGCTCCAGTGCACCAAAGTTGTTTGAAAAATCACATGTGTGTTCTTGGGTGAATTTGTAGGTTGCATGCAAGAGATGGGAGTGAAATTCAAACATCTGGGCGTCATGGCTCGGCCGGAAAGATTGAGAAACTTGGTTTTTAATTCCTGTAATTCCAAAACACGCTTGAAAATCATGAAACTTGGCATGGTGTCATGACATGGCACCAACATGCTGTGGTAATATTTTTGGCCGATTTGCGAAGGCCCACACATTAACAATCAACAAAGTCATTTTGGAACAAGTGCTGTCACGTTACAAATCGGAAACACAAGTATTATTGAAACCGTGGGCGTTCGACTTACCAATTACGTGCGGCTACGCGTCCCCTTTTTTTATTGGCTAGGAGGTGCCGTGCGGGGTAGCTATTTGAGTACGGGAGGCGTGCGATTAGACCCATGCGCGTGCTCATCGGGAGGAGAGCCCTTTGACCGCTACCCGCCGCGCACCTCCCTCCCAACGTCTCCATTAATGGCGCCCGAGCACTTGTTCTACGCCGTGGCTATATGTCTCACTGGACTGAGATTTAAGAGAGAAAAATAAAAATCTGAAAAGAAAGTTTTGCACGGATCTTGATGTAAGATCCGACGGACCTATATAGCATCGACTTCGACTTATAGCAAGCATGATGAATATAAGGACGATGACATTGGATAATAATTGTCTTACATATTTAGAAACATAATTAAAAAAGCCACATGCGGCAACGCTCGAAATACACAAGGGCAAAAGAAGAAGGAAGACAACGATCTGGCTCGCTGATCTCTACTTTCTTGATGCGTTGCTGCAGGCCGCGGGAACTAGTCTCTGCGGCGAGCGTCGACGAGCTCTTTCTTGTCCTCAAGATGCTGCTTGAGAGCACCCATGGATTCCTCCACCAGCCTTCCTCGCTCGATGCGTAGCTTGTTATTCTCGTCCATAAGTTTCTCGACGATGACGCCGGTCCTCTTCAACAAGGCAGTGGTCTGCTCCTGCTGCTCCGCACTTCCGACGATCTTCGCCTTCAGCAGGTCGCGCTCGGCCTGGAGCTTTGCATTGCTCTCATTTACTTGCCGGATGACGTCGGTAGACTGTTCAAACGAGGCTTGCAGGTCATCCTGCAACCTCGCCCACCTGGAGATCTGATCCATCTGCCTATGGACGAGGGTACGCATGCGCCTGTAAGAGTGCTCGCCTGCCCGCGAGGCATTTTCCCAGGCCGCCGCGGCAAGGGAGGACATCTCTGCTGCATTCGCGGCGCGGTGCGACATCTCTTCTGCTTCCGCGGCGTGGCCGGACCAGTCTGCTGCTTCGGCGGCGCGGCGGGACCTCTCTGCTGCTACGGCCGTGCGGCGGGACATGTTGGCTGCTTTTGCGGCGAGGCGGGACATCTCTCGTGCTCCCGCTTCCAGGCTCGCCTCTTCCTGGTCGCAATCTCTCGACCCAGAACTCACGCTGGCCATGGCGGACACAAGGGAACGATGATGAATAACTTGTTTGTTTTTGACTTTTTGTGGATGAGGAGTTGAGGAGAAATGTGCAGTCATCTTGGAGTAGTAGTATTTATAACCGCGTAGTAATACGCTCCTAAGTGGGAAACCGTTTAGGTTTTGATTGGTGTGAACAGGTTTGCAATTTGGAATGAGACGGGACGCATGCTCAAAATTTACTGATGGTTGTAAGTGCGGCACTATTCCCGGAAGGCGTAACGTGGACACGTACGCGTTCTCGGCCGCGTACGTGGCGTTTGCACCATAGGGTGCACCGCAATAGGCAATGTCATCACACGTCTTTTAATTAGAATGGGTGTGCCCATCTAGCGCACACACTTTGATCTATCTAACTGTTTCAGTTTGTTGTGGCTAATTGCAAACGGTTCATCCATGTGAAGTGTATGCCATCAATCGCAGACACTTTGATCTGGCATACCCGTTTCTGTTCTGTTGCCTAATCACAAACAGTTAATCCGTCTGAAGCGTACGCCCTCAATCACACACACCTTGATCTGGCTGACCGTTTCTTTTGTGTTGCCTAATCACAAACAGTTCATCCGAGTGAACCGTATGCTGTATATCGCACACACCTTCATCTGGCTGCCCGTTTCTTTTGTGTTGCCTAATCACAAACAGTTCATCCGAGTAAACCGTATGCTCTATATCGCACACGCCTTCATCAGGTTGCCCGTTTCTTTTGTTCCGCCTCATCGCAAACAGTTCATTGGACTGAACCGTATACCCTGGATCGCACACGCAACTAAAATCTGAACCGTGTTTGATGCATCCTCCATCGCAAACGTTTTCACCTTTTTTGACAGTTTTCATACAGCACCATTTGCGATTATGGCATCGCACACAGTTTCTCGAAGGGTCTCTGATCGTAGTGTCGCGTTAGCAGCATCCTGCAGTAGTGTTGATCTATTTTGAACTTCTTCAAAACTTTGTCAAGGTATGTGCTTTGTGAAAGTCCAATTAAGCGTCTTGATCTATCTCTATAGATCTTGATGCCTAATATATAAGCAGCTTCACCGAGGTCTTTCCTTGAAAAATTCTTATTCAAATATCCTTTTATGCTATTCAGAAATTCAGTATCATTTCCGATCAACAATATGTCATCCACATATAATATCAGAAATGCTACAAAGCTCCCACTCACTTTCTTGTAAATACAGGCTTCTCCAAAAGTCTATATAAATCCATATGCTTTGATCACACTATCAAAGCGTATATTCCAACTCCGAGAGGCTGGCACCAGTCCATAAATGGATCGCTGGAGCTTGCACACTTTGTTAGCACCTTTTGAATCGACAAAACCTTCTGGTTGCATCATATACAACTCTTCTTTAAGATATCCATTAAGGAATGCAGTTTTGACATCCATTTGCCAAATTTCATAATCATATATTGCGGCAATTGCTAACATGATTTGGACGGACTTAAGCATCGCTACGGGTGAGAAGGTCTCATCGTAGTCAACTCCTTGAACTTGTCGAAAACCTTTCGCAACAAGTCGAGCTTTGTAGACAGTAACATTACCGTCAGCGTCAGTCTTCTTCTTGAAGATCCATTTATTCTCTATGGCTTGCCGATCATCGGGCAAGTCAACCAAAGTCCATACTTTGTTCTCATACATGGATCCCATCTCAGATTTCATGGCCTCAAGCTATTTTGCGGAATCTGGGCTCATCATCGCTTCCTCATAGTTCGTAGGTTCGTGATGGTCAAGTAACATGACTTCCAGAACAGGATTACCGTACCACTCTGGTGAAGATCTTACTCTGGTTGACCTACGAGGTTCGGTAGTAACTTGATCAGATGTTTCATGATCATTATCATTAGCTTCCTCACTTACTGGTGTAGGAATCACTGGAACTGATTTCTGTGATGAACTACCTTCCAATAAGGGAGCAGGTACTGTTACCTCATCAAGTTCTACTTTCCTCCCACTCACTTCTTTCGAGAGAAACTCCTTCTCTAGAAAGGATCCATTCATAGCAACGAATATCTTGCCTTCGGATCTGTGATAGTGTAACGCCCACGATGCGGCTATATCTCCCACGTGTCGAGGCACGACTTAGAGGCATAACCGCATTGTGGTTTTGTCGCAAGAAGGGTCATCTTCACACAATCCCATGTAATGAACAAGAATGGGATAACGAGAGTTGGCTTACAATCGCCACTTCACACAATACATAAATATAATTCATACATCATCCAAAATCCACACATAGACCGACTACGGTCAAATCCAAATGAAAATAAGATAACCCAAATGCTAGATCCCCGATCGTCCCAACTGGGCTCCACTACTGATCATCAGGAAAAGACACATAGTAACGACCCCGTTCCTCATCGAACTCCCACTTGAGCTCGGTTGCGTCATCTGCACTGGCATCGTCGGCACCTGCAACTGTTTTGGTAGAATCTGTGAGTCACGAGGACTCAACAATCTCACACCCGCGAGATCAAGACTATTTAAGCTTATAGGAACAGATGGTGTAATGAGGTGGAGCTGCAGTAAGCACTAAGCATATGGTGGCTAACATACGCAAAAGAGAGCGAGAAGAGAAGCAGCGCAACGGTCGAGAAGCTAGAAGTGATCAAGAAGTGATCCTGAAACTACTTACGTTCAAGCATAACTCAAACCGTGTTCACTTCCCGGACTCCACCGAGAAGAGACCATCACGGCTACACACACGGTTGATGTATTTTAATTAAGTCAAGTGACAAGTTCTCTACAACTGAACATCAACAAATTCCCATCTGCCTCATAACCGTGGGCGCGGCTTTTGAAAGATAATACCCTACAGGGGTGTCCCAACTTAGCCCATTATAAGCTCTCACGGTCAACGAAGGATAAACCTTCTCCCGAGAAGACCCGATCAGTCTCGGAATCCCGGTTTACAAGACATTTCGACAATAGTAAAACAAGACCAGCAAAGCCGCCCGAATGTGCCGACAAATCCTGATAGAAGCTGCACATATCTCGTTCTCAGGGCACACCGGATGAGCCAGACGTCGGGTTGGCATAGACCCTGGTTGCCCAGGGGGCGCGGACATCGCTCGGTTTGGGCCAGCACTCGAAGGAGCACTGGTTCGGGGGTTCAAATAAAGATGACCCTCGGGCTCGCGAAAACCCAAGGGAAAAAGGCTTAGGTGGCAAATGGTAAAAACCAAAGTTGGGCCTTGCTGGAGGAGTTTTATTCAAGGCGAACTGTCAAGGGGGTCCCATAAATCACCTAACCGCGTAAGGAACGCAAACTCAAGGAACATAATACCGGTATGACGGAAACTAGGGCGGCAAGAGTGGAACAAAACACCAGGCATAAGGCCGAGCCTTCCACCCTTTACCAAATATATAGATGTATTAATTTAATAAGAGATATTGTGATATTCCAAAAATATCCATGTTCCAACATGGAACCAACTTCAACTTCACCTGCAACTAGCAACGCTATAAGAAGGGCTGAGCAAAAGCGGTAACTTAGCCAAACAACGGTTTGCTAGGAAAGGATGGTTAGAGGCTTGACATGGCAAATATGGGAGGCATGATATAGCAAGTGGTAGGTAGCGCAGCATGGCAAAAGAACGGATAACTAGCAAAGCAAAGATAGAAGTGATTTCGAGGGTATGGTCATCTTGCTTGCAAGGTTCTCAGAGTTGTCAAAAGCTTGATCCTCGTAAGCGTACTCAACAGGTTCCTTGTTCACGAACTCGTCTCCCGCCTCTACCCACAGCAAGAACACAAGCAACGGAACCATAATCAATCACGGGAAATGCACAACTAACATGATGCAAAACATGTATGATATGCGAGATGTGGTATGCGATGCATATGCGTGCTCCAGAAGAAAAATGATGAACAAGGCAGTAACTTGGCAAACCAAGCATTCCACTGGAAAGATGAGATGATTTCGGTTGAAATCGATATAAAGATCACCGGAAACGGATGCACGGTTTGCAAATGGCAACCAAAATAAGAATGACACGAATCTGTGATTAACAGCATGATAGCACTTAGAATGCAACAAGCAACTATGCTACAGCACTCCAACATAGCAACAAAGTTAATGGCCGTAATCTACAGGAGATGCTTGACAAAAGATGAACACTGAGCTACGGCTAGATCACACCACAGCAGGTTCAAACAAGCATGGCAAAAGTGCAAAAGATAACAGGTTCACAGACTTACTGAAATTACTGGACATGCCTGAAACAGCATCAGGTAGCAATATTCAGAGCAAGAAATCAACATGCTATAGGAACTTAACATAACAAAACAAGACATGGCATTAATCTAATAAATGCATATAACGAAAGTCCCTTACTGACCATGAGCCAAAAAGGATCAGAAGATATGATGGCACTCATGTAAACATAGCAAGTTTAGTTAACAGGTTTCAGACTTAGCAGAAAACAGAGCATGGCAGAAACAGTATTATGAAGGCATCTTGGTGAGCTTGATTCACTCACCACAAAGTAATGCATGACAAAACAAGCATACCTACAGCAAGATGGCATGTTTATGAAGCTATCCATGGCAAGAGCAAATACATAGCATGAATGGATCAACTACAACAACCTTGGCAAAATTGAATATCATGTTAACAATCTGCCAGGAATATTTTATAGCAAAAGTAGAGCAAGATTAAGACATGCTATGGCACTCCATAATTACAAACAGGGGCATGGATGGATAGAGCACAACTATATATACAAAACATGCTTACTGAACATAACCAAAAGGAGCATGGATCTCTCTGTAGACACAAGGATACATGGCAACAAAATAACAGCAGCAACCGACGGTGAAATTACCAAGTTCCTGAAATCAGAAACATCCCGAAGCCTAGTTTGCATGCTTGTGCTAGTCACCACAGAGATCACAAAAATACATGGCATACACCTCTGTAAAGATGGCATGGCACATCAAAACACATGTAGAGCTCATGCCCATAAGATGCACACATCAATTGCAACAAAAATAACAAATCACCAAGTACTGATAAGTAACAGCAGTTAACAGCAAATAGCACTCTTGCACCAGAGATTTGGGCATCAAGATGGACTCAAAATAACATGGCATAATGGAACAAAATGAAGAGCATCTCGAGGCGAACATTTTCATATATTACACGCACGAAACGGAGCTATATGCAGAGAGTTATGATGCAGTGAATAGGAGCACATATTGTAAATTTCTCAAGACATAATATTTCGGGAGAGGGGAGAAAGTCAACCTCCCAGATCGAGATCGGATTGGGCGTGGACGTCGAGGCGGGCGACGGCTCGTCGCCGGAGCTGCCGGAGACGGAGGGGAAGAGGAGGGCGCCGGCCGGAGGAGGACGCCGGCGTGGACAGGAGGAAGAGGGAGACGGCGGCGACAGGCGACGGGGACGGCGGTCGGCGGCTGCGGCGACGCGCCGGAGGAGCGGCGGAGGTGGCGGCGGTCGGTGACGGCGGGCGGGCGGCGCGGGGCGGCGAGGGAAACCGCGGGAAGAGCGGGCCGGGAGGGCCCCGCACGGGCCCCAGCAGGCCGCCGGCGATGTGGGTGCGGGGCGCCATGTGTCGGCGTCCCGTTGGTCGGGCGCGGCGGCGGCGAAGCGTCCGCCCGGAGTGGACATGTCCGGTGAAGGCGGGGTGATTTGCTAGGGTTTGATCTGCGAAGATTTTCGGGGGGAGGTGTTATATAGGTAGAGGGAACTAGGAGAGTCCAAATGAGGCACGGTTTTCGCCCACACGATCGTGATCGAACGACCTAGAGCATGGAAGAGACTTAGAGGGGTTTCGGGCTGTTTGGAGGGGGGTTTTCTGCAACACACAAAAGGACTTTGCGGTTACCCGGTTAACCGTTGGAGCGTCAAACGACCTCCAAATGGAACGAAACTTGACAGGTGGTCTAGCGGTGGTATACCAAGGCCACTTGGCAAGACTCGGTCCATTCCAAGAACGTTCAACACCCTCTCATGAAAAGAAAACAAGAGGGGTGCGCCGGAGAAGGTGGGAGTGCCGGATTGCAAAACGGACAACGGGGAAAATGCTCGGATGCATGAGACGAACACGTATGCAAATGAGATGCACATGATGGCATGATATGAAATGCATGACATGAACAAGATGCAAAACGAAAAAACAAAACCCGACCACGGAGGGAATATCATAACACATAGCCGAAAATGGCAAGAGTTGGAGTTACAAATATGGAAAGTTACATCCGGGGTGTTACAGATAGAAGATGTACCCAACAGTCTCCTTTAGGTATCCTATGAAGACACATTTCTCCGATTTGGGTTCGAGCTTATCAGGTTGAAGCTTTTTCACATAAGCATCGCAGCCCCAAACTTTAAGAAACGACAACTTGGGTGTCTTGCCAAACCACAGTTCATAAGGTGTCGTCTTAACGGATTTAGATGGTTCCCTATTTAACGTGAATGCAGCCGTCTCTAAAGCATTACCCCAAAATGATAGCGGTAAATCAGTGAGACATCATAGGTCGCACCATATCTAGTAAAGTACGATTACGACGTTCGGACACACCATTACACTGTGGTGTTTCAGGTGGCGTAAGTTGCGAAACTATTCCGCATTGTTTCAAATAAAGACCAAACTCGTAACTCAAATATTCTCCTCCATGATCAGATCATAGAAACTTTATTTCCTTGTTACGATAATTTTCCACTTCACTCTGAAATTATTTGAACTTTTCAAATGTTTCAGACTTATGTTTCATCAAGTAGATATACCCATATCTGCTCAAATCATCTGTGAAGGTAAGAAAATAACGATACCCACCGCGAGCATCAACACTCATCGGACCGCATACATCAGTATGTATTATTTCCAACAAGTTTGTTGCTCGCTCCATTGTTCCGGAGAAGGGAGTCTTAGTCATCTTTCCCATGAGGCATGGTTCGCAAGAATCAAGTGATTCCAAAAGCCCATCTGCATGGAGTTTCTTCATGCGCTTTACACCAATATGACCTAAACGACAGTGCCACAAATAAGTTGCACCATCATAAACTTATATCTTTTGGCTTCAATACTATGAACATGTGTATCACTACTACCAAGATTTAGTAAAAACAGACCACTCTTCAAGGGTGCATGACCATAAAAGATATTACTCATATAAATAGAACAACCATTATTCTCTGATTTAAATAAATAACCGTCTCGCATCAAACAAGATCCAGATATAATGTTTATGCTGAACGCTGGCACCAAATAACAATTATTTAGGTCTAAAACTAATCCCGAAGGTAGATGTAGAGGTAGCATGCTGATACGTCCATTTTTGCATCATGCTTTTATATCGATATTTATTGCATTATGGGCTCTTATTACACATTATGTCACAATACTTATGCCTATTCTCTCTTATTTTACAAGGTTTACATGAAGAGGGAGAATGCCGGCAGCTGGAATTCTGGGCTGGAAAAGGAGCAAATATTAGAGACCTATTCCGCACAACTCCAAAAGTCCTGAAACTCCACGAAAGTCAGTTTTGGAATATATAAAAAATATTGGGTGAAGAAAGTACCAGAGGGGGCCCACCCATCATCCACGAGGGTGGGGGGCGCGCCCCCTGCCTCGTGGGCCCCCTGGCAGGCCTCCAGTGCCCATCTTTGGCTATATGAAGTCTTTCACCCTGGGAAAAATCAGAGGGAAGATTTCGGGACGAAGCGCCGCGGTCTCGAGGCGGAACCTTGGCGGAACCAATCTAGGGCTCCGGCGGAGCTGTTCTGCCGGGGAAACATCCCTCCGGGATGGGGTCAATCTCCATCAACATCTTCACCAGCACCATCTCCTCTCAAACCCTAGTTCATCTCTTGTATCCGATCTTTGTCTCAAAACCTCAGACTGGTACCTGTGGGTTGCTAGTAGTGTTGATTACTCCATGTAGTTGATGCTAGTTGGTTTATTTGGTGGAAGATCATATGTTCAGAACCTTTATGCATATTAATACCCCTCTGATTATGAACATGAATATGATTTGTGAGTAGTTACGTTTGTTCCTGAGGACATGGGAGAAGTCTTGCTATAAGTAGTCATGTGAATTTGGTATTCGTTCGATATTTTGATGAGATGTATGTTGTCTTTCGTCTAGTGGTGTTATGTGAACGTCGACTACATGACACTTCACCATTATTTGGGCCTAGAGGAAGGCATTGGGAAGTAATAAGTAGATGATGGGTTGCTAGAGTGACAGAAGCTTAAACCCTAGTTTATGCGTTGCTTCGTAAGGGGCTGATTTGGATCCATATGTTTCATGCTATGGTTAGGTTGACCTTAATACTTCTTTTGTAGTTGCGGATGCTTGCAATAGGGGTTAATCATAAGTGGGATGCTTGTCCAAGGAAGGGCAGTACCCAAGCACCGGTCCACCCACATATCAAATTATCAAAGTAACGAACGCGAATCATATGAGCGTGATGAAAACTAGATTGACGATAATTCCCATGTGTCCTCGGGAGCGTTTTCCTTTATATAAGAGTGTTTACAGGCTTGTCCTTTGCTACAAAAAGGATTGGGCCACCTTGCTGCACCTTATTTAGTTTTATTACTTGTTACCCGTTACAAATTACCTTATCACAAAACTATCTGTTACCGATAATTTCAGTGCTTGCAGAGAATACCTTACTGAAAACCGCTTGTCATTTCCTTCTGCTCCTCGTTGGGTTCAACACTCTTACTTATCGAAAGGACTACGATAGATCCCCTATACTTGTGGGTCATCACGTGCCGACGGCGATCACATCAACTTTGGAACCATTTCCCATGCGCATCGTCACCTCGTCCTTAGCCAATCTTCGCTTAATCCGTAGCCCCTGTTTCGAGTTGCAAATATTAGCAACAAAACCAGTATCAAATACCCAGGCGCTACTGTGAGCATTAGTAAGGTACACATCAATAACATGTATATCAAATATACCTTTCACTTTGCCATCCTTCTTCTCCGCCAAATACTTGGGGCAGTTCCGCTTCCAGTGACCAGTCCCTTTGAAGTAGAAGCACTCAGTCTCAGGCTTAGGTCCATACTTGGGCTTCTTTACTTGAGCAGCAACTTGCTTGCTGTTCTTCTTGAAGTTCCCCGTCTTCCCTTTACCCTTTTTCTTGAAACTGGTGGTCTTGTTGACCATCAACACTTGATGCTCCTTCTTGATTTCTACCTCCGTAGCCTTTAGCATTGCGAAGAGCTCGGGAATTGTCTTATCCATCCCTTGCATATTATAGTTCATCACGAAGCTCTTGTAGCTTGGTGGCAGTGATTGAAGAACTCTGTCAATGACACTATCATCAGGAAGATTAACTCCCAGTTGAGTCAAGTGGTTGTGGTACCCAGACATTCTGAGTATATGTTCACTGACAGAACTATTCTCCTCCATTTTGCAGCTGTAGAACTTACTGGAGACTTGATATCTCTCAATCTGGGCATTTGCTTGAAATATTAACTTCAACTCCTGGAACATCTCATATGCTCCATGACGTTCAAACGTCGTTGAAGTCCCGGTTCTAAGCCGTAAAGCACAGCACACTAAACTATCGAGTAGTCATCAGTTTTGCTCTGCCAGAAGTTCATAACATCTGGCGTTGCTGCTGCAGCGGGTTTGTCACCTAGCGGTGCTTCCAGGACGTAATTCTTCTGTGCAGCAATGAGGATAATCCTCAAGTTACGGACCTAGTCCGTGTAATTTCTACCATCATATTTCAACTTAGCTTTCTCTAGGAACACATTAAAATTCAACGGAACAACAGCACGGGCCATCTATCTACGACAACATAGACATGCAAAAATACTATCAGGTACTAAGTTCATGATAAATTAAAGTTCAATTAATCATATTACTTAAGAACTCCCACTTAGATAGACATCCCTCTAATCATCTAAGTTATCACGTGATCCATATCAACTAAACCATGTCCGATCATCACGTGAGATGGAGTAGTTTTCAATGGTGAACATCACAATGTTGATCATACCTACTATATGATTCATGCTCGACCGTTTGGTCTCGGTGTTCCGAGGCCATATCTGCATATGCTAGGCTCGTCAAGTTTAACCCAAGTATTCTGCATGTGCAAAACTGGCTTGCACCCGTTGTATGTGAAGGTAGAGCTTATCACACTCGATCATCACGTGGTGTCTCGGCACGACGAACTGTAGCAACGGTGCATACTCAGGGAGAACACTTATACCTTGAAATTTAGTGAGAGATCATCTTATAATGCTACCGCCGAACCAAGCAAAATAAGATGCATAAAGGATAAACATCACATGCAATCAATATAAGTGATATGATATGGCCATCATCATCTTGTGCCTTTGATCTCCATCTCCAAAGCACTGTCATGATCACCATCGTCACCGGCTTGACACCTTGATCTCCATCGAAGCATCGTTGTCGTCTCACCAACTATTGCTTCTACGACTATCGCTACCGCTTAGTGATAAAATAAAGCAATTACATGGCGATTCCGTTTCATACAATAAAGCGACAACCATATGGCTCCTGCCAGTTGCCGATAACTCTGTTACAAAACATGATCATCTCATATAATAAAATTTAGCATCATGTCTTGACCATATCACATCACAACATGCCCTGCAAAAACAAGTTAGACGTCCTCTACTTTGTTGCTGCAAGTTTTACGTGGCTGCTACGGGCTGAGCAAGAACCGTTCTTACCTACGGATCAAAAACCACAATGATTTTTCATCAAGTGTGTTGTTTTACCATTCAACAATGACCGGGCGTAGTCACACTCGATTCAACTAAAGTTGGAGAAACTAACACCCACTAGCCACCTGTGTTCGAAGCACGTCGGTAGAACCGGTCTTGCGTAAGCATACGCGTAATGTCGGTCTGAGCCGCTTCATCCAACAATACCGCTGAATCAAAGTATGACATGCTGGTAAGCAGTATGACTATTGTCGCCCACAACTCTTTGTGTTCTACTCGTGCATATAACATCTACGCATAGACCTGGCTCAGATGCCACTGTTGGGGAACGTAGTAATTTCAAAATATTTCCTACGCACGTGCAAGATCTATCATGGTGATGCATAGCAACGAGATGGGAGAGTGTAGTCCACGTACCCTCGTAGGCCGTAAGCGGAAGCGCTATGACAACGCGGTTGATGTAGTCGTACGTCTTCACGATCCGAACGATCCTGGCATCGAAAGTACGGCACCTCCGCGATCTGCACACGTTTAGCTCGGTGACGTCCCACGAACTCTCGATCCAGCTGAGTGTCGAGGGAGAGCTTCGTCAGCACGACGACGTGATGACCGTGATGATGAAGTTACCGGCGCAGGGCTTCGCCTAAGCACTACGACGATATGATCGAGGTGGATTATGGTGGAGGGGAGCACCGCACATGGCTAAGACAGTTGTCTGTTGTGTGTTCTAGGGTGCCCCCTGCCCCTGTATATAAAGGAGCAAGGGGGGAGGCCGGCCGGCCCTAGGGCGCGCCAAGGAGGGGAAGAATCCTCCTCCTAGTAGGAGTAGGATTCCTCCTTTCCTAATCCTACTAGGAGGGGGAAGGAAAGAGTGGGAGAGGGGAAGGAAAGGGGGGCGCCACCCCCCTCCTAGTCCAATTCAGACTCAAGGGGGAGGGGGTGCGCGGCCTGCCCTGGCAGCCCCTCTCTCTCTCCACCAAGGCCCATCTAGGCCCACTAGTTTCTCGGGGGGTTCCGGTAACCCTCCGGCACTCCGGTTTTCTCCGAAATCACCCGAAACACTTCCGGTGTCCGAATATAGCCATCCAATATATTAATCTTTATGTCTCGACCATTTCGAGACTCCTCTTCATGTCCGTGATCATATCCGGGACTCCGAACTATCTTCGGTACATCAAAACACATAAACTCATAATACCGATCGTCATCGAACGTTAAGCGTGCGGACCCTACGGGTTCGAGAACTATGTAGACATGACCGAGGCACGTCTCCGGTCCATAACCAATAGCGGAACCTGGATGTTCATATTGGCTCCCACATATTCTACGAAGATCTTTATCGGTCAAACCGCATAACAACATACGTTGTTCCCTTTGTCATCGGTATGTTACTTGCCCGAGATTCGATCGTCGGTATCTCAATAACTAGTTCAATCTCGTTACCAGCAAGTCTCTTTACTCGTTCCGTAATGCATCATCCCGCAACTAACTCATTAGTCACATTGCTTGCAAGGCTTATAGTGATGTGCATTACCGAGAGGGCCCAGAGATACCTCCCTGACAATCGGAGTGACAAATCCTAATCTCGATCTATGCCAACTCAACAGACACCATTGGAGACACCTGTAGAGCACCTTTTGTATGATGAGATTTTGTCACGCTGGAATATCCATGAGCATGAAAACTATTTTCGTAGTGTTCTTCCAATTATTTCATTAAAAACAGAGGAAGAATAAATGAGATGGTGTTTGACATGCACACGTACAAAGGAATGATTTCTTCACATTTGATGTGTATGCATGTATCTAGCAAGGCTCACAAAGGTGGCCATAGTTGATGCACTAATAAGTTATCTAGTACTGTGGAATAGGAGCCAGGGCCGGATGCATGCGTGCATTGCATGCTAAGTAGCATGATTAATCAGGTATTGGTATGATTTTGCGACGTGACGACGGATCGGTAATTTTCGCTGCCTACCAAGTTATTTTTAATTATAACGTGGCGTTGGAGGCGGAGATTCTTGCACTTATGCAGGGGATGGCCCTAGCATTACAACATACAGAGCGGCAAGTCATGGTGCAATCTGATTCTTCTAAAGCGCTATCAATCTTCTCAAATGATAGCTTGTCTCGTTCAGCTTATGGACACCTAGTAGCAGAAATCAAGTCAATGATGAATGAAAGGGAGTTTGTTCCACAGAAAATTAGTAGAGCTCAAAACAGGGTAGCAGATTGTATGGCAAACTATAGCCGTACCGAGTCATATACTGCGGTATGGATGTGCAGATGTCCTCCATGTTGTGAGGACTTATTGCCTCTCCATTGTAACTCTGAATGTTTGAAATAAAACTCCCATATGATCTCGCAAAAAAAAGGATATACTATTATTTAAATATTCCGGCCAACGCTCCAACCTGACACAATACTAGTTCAAAAGGCAGTTTGTTCGACCTGGCACGATTAATATTTTGGTGTGTCTCAGCTGGGTCCACCGGGCATCCAAATGCATGGTCAATGATAATTGGATAAGCATGCATGAGCTCCCACGGTTGCAAGCGATTAGCACCGCTCCAGGATTCTCGCCAACGACGCGCTCGTCCAAGAGAAAATCGGCGGCGCATCTGCAGGGCACGGGCTGCTCCTTCGTACCCTAGCGCCTGCCTATATAAACCCAGCAATCCTTCACGCACAAGGGACACACGGAGACCCACGCAGCTACGCCGCAAGGCTGCCGCCCATCACACGCATACACACCACGCCGCAAGGCTTTTCCATCCTCTGATCCCCATACGCGCACGGCGAGTGCATCCATCCATGGCTGCCTACAATGGTGGGAATGGTGAGAATGGTGAGAATATTTGTTGTTGATAGCACATATCTATCCTCTGCCATCTTGTTTTGCATTGCCTCGAAAACTAGATCGGTTCACACCGACCAACAGATTGGCTTGAAGAATTTGGTGGGCATACACGGTCAGTGTGATGGTCAGATTTAAGATTGGTTCGCTCCACTCATATTGTCTGGGAAAAGGCCGATTATCGACCAATTAATTTTCCAGAAATATAGATTGGTTCGCCGATCGAAACAGGTACAAACGCCGAACAGGTCTCATGAAAAATGGCGAATAGGTTTTGCATGGAGAAGAAGATATAAATGAGCATATATGCGAATCGGTAGAGCCGTGCACTCCTCGCTGAAGAATTTTTGTGCATAATTACAGGAATTACAGCAGGCCACGAAGAAATTTGCCACGGGCAGATCACAATGAGTTTTAAACTCAAAAATTTTACAGGTGCAGAAGACACACCGTTGAGGCCGTGTTAAAATTTTAGGTCATTCGGACAACAGGAAGGCTAGACAAAAAATTGCAGAAAACAGAATATGTGCCTGGTGGTACAGTCAGATTCAGAAAATCACGCCGGCCAAATCTGAAAGAGTTTTGATCTGAAATTTTTCTGAGGCGAACTAGAAACGCCCAGATATGTTCAGTTTTTTTTTTTCAGAATTTTTGAGCCAAGAGAATAGACGCAGCAGTCCGCACAAGTCAGATCTTAATGTCGGGCGAAGCAGGCTAATACGCCCGACGGATGATTTTCTGTAGGTTGATTTGTTAGGAGATGGAGCCTGACATTTTTGTGCGAGCAAGTTAACTCACAAAAGAAGTATCTGTAAAAGTTTGGGATCAAATGCTCCAAGCTACATAGGACGGCAATTTCTATAAGTTGCGTCCGGAGATTTAAGTGCAGCTATCTAGTACTTGAATTAGTCAAATTCAGAGTAGTGCTTAGTCATGTGGAGGAGCTCCAATAAAAATCAGTCTGCATTAGTACGGCCACTCACCATCGTCTTGATTGATGGTTTGCCTCGAGGGCAGAAGCCCTGCCATACCACGTATGCATCCATGGTGTAGCAACATGGCACTTGTAGTTGACAATTACAAATTAATCCGTAACCGAGTACGGCGCTCGTGATTTGACATGAAGTCTCAATTGCATTCCGCGACCGACGAGGCCGGAAAATGGTCCAAGCCGACGAGGTTGGACTTTTATTTGTTCGGTGCCGACGAGGCCGAACATTTCTCACTCATAGACTTCATCAAAAATCCCACCACCAGCGGTTGGATGACATTCACCATTGACCGACGAGGTTTTGGTAGAATATATGTTTGCATTGTTCATGCGCATTTGGAGAACACTTCACACAGGCTTGAAGACGACGACATCAAGAGCAGCTCTCCGGGAACCTGAAGCTACACAGTCGCTAGACTTAGTCAGATTGCATAGAGAAACATGATGTACTTGTGTGGGAACCATTTGATGTAATTCTCCAAAAGAATTAATGAAATACAGAGTTCCCTGATCTCGTGTGTCTATTTTATTTATTTGTATACAAATGTATACTGGCACGCCCGCATTTTATTTTATCGCCGCTACGCATTAGGAAATACCCCTGCCCGGGGGACGTTTTTTTTTCGCGAAACACCTTGATAATCACCCAGTTACGTTGTGACGTTTGGTAGCACACTAAGTGTTTTTTCAATATTCGGGAGTTGCATAATCTCATAGTTATAGGAACATGTATAAGTTATGAAGAAAGCAATAGCAACAAACTAAACGATCATAGTGCTAAGCTAACGGATGAGTCAAGTCAATCACATCATTCTCTAATGATGTGATCTCGTTTATCAAATGACAACTCTTTGTCCATGGCTAGGAAACTTAACCATCCTTGATTAACGAGCTAGTCAATTAGAGGCATACTAGTGACACTCTGTTTGTCTATGTATTCACACATGTACTAAGTTTCCGGTTAATACAATTCTAGCATGAATAATAAACATTTATCATGATATAAGGAAATATAAATAACAACTTTATTATTGCCTCTAGAACATATTTCCTTCAAGAGTCCCTACCTTTGAGGACATAGGCCTGGAGAAGCGTGGGGTCAAGCTGCAGCGCGCGGTCGCAGTCCTTGACGACGTGCTTGTGGATCTCGAGCTGGAAGTAGCAGAAGGCCTGGTTGCTGCGAGGGGGAAGAAAGACAAATTCGGGATCACCGAGTCATAACGCATAACCCTAGAACTGCTAGATCAGATACCCCGTGGGGGCGGATGGGGGAGGTGAGGAAGCAGTAGTGTACCAGAGGTCGTGGATGGAGGAGGGGGAGCGGGCGAGGATGGAGTCGAGGTGGCGTATGGCCTTGGACCAGTTGCGGCCGCTGCACAGGTGACCTTGTCGCACCCGGGCACTAGATCCTGCTCGCTGATCTGCTCCCGCCTCGTCTGCATCATGCGCATCTGGCGTGAGGTGGGAGGGAGGGAATTCCTGTTGGATCTGGCCATGACATGAGCAGCTCGAGTCGACCTAGGAGGAGAGGGAAGGGGCCGCCGGAGATGAGGTTGGGGCAGAGTCGAAGTCGACCGCGGAGGGCGAGCTGCGGCGCGGGGGAGTGGAAGGCAAGGGTGGGGCTGGAGGTGGAGGCCGCGCGGAGGCGGGCGAGGACGCGGTGTGCGCGGAGGCTGGAGGTGGAGAGGGAGAGGGGAGATGGTAGGATACAGAGGCGAGGCGGAGAGGGAAGGACGGTGGCGGCGGCGATGGGGAAAAGGGAGCAGCATCGGCGTTTGGGAGAAGGGTGCTAGGGTTTCGTGGGTGGACGAGGATGAGAGGGATACGGGGTGATTCGGGAGGGGGTGAGAGCAACGAGGGGGGTGTGGGCTGCCGTTGGATCTGGGCGCATCCGACGGTGCTAATTCATGATGCGCGTGAGCTGATTTTAGACCAATCAGAACGCAGTATCCCCTTTGATGATGTTAATGAAGAAAATATGCCCTAGAGGCAATAATAAAGTTATTATTTATTTCCTTATTTCATGATAAATGTTTATTATTCATGCTAGAATTGTATTAACCGGAAACTTGATACATGTGTGAATACATAGACAAAAAGAGTGTCACTAGTATGCCTCTACTTGACTAGCTCGTTGAATCAAAGATGGTTAAGTTTCCTAGCCATAGACATGAGTTGTCATTTGATTAACGGGATCACATCATTAGGAGAATGATGTTTTACGGAACGAGTAAAGAGACTTGCCGGTAACGAGATTGAACTAGGTATTGAGATACCGACGATCGAATCTCGGGCAAGTAACATACCGATGACAAAGGGAACAACGTATGTTGTTATGCGGTTTGACCGATAAAGATCTTCGTAGAATATGTGGGAGCCAATATGAGCATCCAGGTTCCGCTATTGGTTATTGACCGGAGACGTGTCTCGGTCATGTCTACATAGTTCTCGAACCCGTAGGGTCCGCACGCTTAAAGTTCGATGACGGTTATATTATGAGTTTATGTGTTTTGATGTACCGAAGGTAGTTCGGAGTCCCGGATGAGATCAGGGACATGACGAGGAGTCTCGAAATGGTCGAGACGTAAAGATCGATATATTGGACGACTATATTCGGACATCGGAAAGGTTCCGAATGATTCGGATATTTTTCGGAGTACCGGAGAGTTACGGGAATTCGCCGGGGAGTATATGTGCCTTATTGGGCTTTAGGGGAAAGAGAGAGGGGAGGCTGCGCCCCCCCCCCCCCAATGCTTAGTCCGAATTGGACTAGGGGGAGGGGCGGCGCCCCCTCCTTTCCTTCTCTTATCTTTTCCCTTTCCTTCTCTCCTACTCCTACTACTTGGAAGGGCTCCTAGTTCTACTAGGAAAGGGGGAATCCTACTCCCGGTGGGAGTAGGACTCCCCTAGGGCGCGCCATAGAGAGGGCCGGCCCTCCCCCTCCTCCACTCCTTTATATACGGGGAGGGGGCACCCCTTGGAGACACAACAATTGATCCCTTGGATCTCTTAGCCGTGTGCAGTGCCCCCCTCCACCATAATCCACCTCGGCCATATCGTAGCGGTGCTTAGGCGAAGCCCTGCGTCGGTAGAACATCATGATCGTCACCACGCCGTCGTGCTGACGGAACTCTCCCTCAAAGCTCGGCTGGATCGGAGTTCGAGGGACGTCATCGAGTTGAACGTGTGCTGAACTCGGAGGTGCCGTGCGTTCGGTACTTGATCAGTCAGATCGTGAAGACGTACGACTACATCAACCGCGTTGTGCTAACGCTTCCGCTTTCGGTCTACGAGGGTACGTGGACACACTCTCCCCTCTCGTTGCTATGCATCACCATGATCCTGTGTGTGCGTAGGAATTTTTTTGAAATTACTACGTTCCCCAACAGTGGCATCCGAGCCTGGTTTTATGCGTTGATGTTATATGCACGAGTAGAACACAAGTGAGTTGTGGGCGATACAAGTCATACTGCTTACCAGCATGTCACACTTTGGTTCGGCGGTATTGTTGGATGAAGCGGCTCGGACCGACATTACGCGTACGCTTACGCGAGACTGGTTTTTACCGCCGTGCTATGCACACAGGTGACTAGCGGGTGTCAGTTTCTCCAACTTTAGTTGAACTGAGTGTGGCTACACCCAGTCCTTGAGAAGGTTAAAACAGCACTAACTTGATGAACTATCGTTGTGGTTTTGATGCGTAGGTAAGAACGGTTCTTGCTCAGCCGTAGCAGCCACGTAAAACTTGCAACAACAAAGTAGAGGACGTCTAACTTGTTTTTGCAGGGCATGTTGTGATGTGATATGGTCAAGGCATGATGCTATATTTTATTGTATGAGATGATCATGTTTTGTAACCGAGTTATCGGCAACTGGCAGGAGCCATATGGTTGTCGCTTTATTGTATGCAATGCAATCGCCCTGTAATTGTTTTACTTTATCACTAAGCGGTAGCGATAGTCGTAGAAGCAATAGTTGGCGAGACGACAACGATGCTACGATGGAGATCAAGGTGTCGCGCCGGTGACAATGGTGATCATGATGGTGCTTCGGAGATGGAGATCACAAGCACAAGATGATGATGGCCATATCATATCACTTATATTGATTGCATGTGATGTTTATCTCTTATGCATCTTATCTTGCTTTGATTAACGGTAGCATTATAAGATGATCTCTCGCTAAATTTCAAGATAAAAGTGTTGTCCCTGAGTATGCACCGTTGCCAAAGTTCGTCGTGCCCAGACACCACGTGATGATCGAGTGTGATAAGCTCTACGTCCATCTACAACAGGTGCAAGCCAGTTTTGCACACGCAGAATACTCAGGTTAAACTTGACGAGCCTAGCATATGCAGATATGGCCTCGGAACACCGAGACAGAAAGGTCGAGCGTGAATCATATAGTAGATATGATCAACATAGTGATGTTCACCATTGAAAGCTACTCCATTTCACGTGACGATCGGTTATGGTTTAGTTGATTTGGATCACGTGATCACTTAGATGATTAGAGAGATGTCTATCTAAGTGGGAGTTATTAAGTAATATGATTAATTGAACTTTAATTTATCATGAACTTAGTCCTGGTAGTATTAGCATATCTATGTTGTAGATCAATAGCTTGCGATGTTGCTCCCCGTTTATTTTGATATGTTCCTAGAGAAAACTAAGTTGAAAGATGTTAGTAGCAATAATGCGGATTGGATCCGTGATCTGAGGATTATCCTCATTGCTGCACAGAAGAATTATGTCATTGATGCACCGCTAGGTGACAGAACAGTTGCAGGAGCAGATGCAGACATTATGAACGTTTTGACAAAAGCTCGGTATGATGACTACTTGATAGTTTAGTGCACCATGCTTTACGGCTTAGAACCGGGACTTCAAAATTGTTTTGAACGCCACGGAGCATATAAGATGTTCCAAGAGTTGAAATTGGTATTTCATACTCATGCCTTGTCGAAAGGTATGAGACCTTTGACAAGTACTTTGCCTACAAGATGGAGGAGAATAGCTCAGCTAGTGAGCATGTGCTCACAATATCAGAGGACTACAATCACTTGAATCAAGTGGGAGTTAATCTTCCAGATAAGATAGTGATTTACAGAGTTCTCTAGTCACTATCACCAAGTTACTAGAACTTCGTGATGAACTATAATATGCAGGGGATAATGGAAACGATTCCCAAGCTCTTCGTGATGCTGAAATCAACGAAGGTAGAAATCAAGAAAAGCATCAAGTGTTGATGGTTGACAAGACCACTAGTTTGAAGAAAAAGGGCAAAAGGAAGAAGGGGAACTTCAAGAAGAACGGCAAGCAAGTTTCTGCTCACGTGAAGAAGCCCAAGTCTGGACCTAAGCCTGAAACTAAGTGCTTCTACTGCAAAGGGACTGGTCACTGGAAGCAGAACTACCCCAAGTATTTGGCGGATAAGAAGGATGGAAAAGTGAACAAAGTTATATTTAATATACATGTTATTGATGTGTACTTTACTAGTGTTTATAGCAACCCCTCGGTATTTGATACTGGTTCAGTTGCTAAGAGTAGTAACTCGAAACGGGAGTTGCAGAATGAACAGAGACTAGTTAAGGGTGAAGTGACGATGTGTATTGGAAGTGGTTCCAAGATTGATATGATCATCATCGCACACTCCCTATACTTTCCGGATTAGTGTTGAACCTAAAATAAATGTTATTTGGTGTTTGTGTTGAGAATGAATATGATTTGATCATGTTTATTGCAATACAGTTATTCATTTAAGTTAGAGAATAATTGTTGTTCTGTTTACATGAATAAAACCTTCTATGGTTATACACCCAATGAAAATGGTTCGTTGGATCTCGATCGTAGTGATACACATATTCATAATATTGAAGCCAAAAGATGCAAAGTTAATAATGATAGTGCAACTTATTTGTGGCACTGCCGTTTAGGTCATATTGGTGTAAAGCGCATGAAGAAACTCCATGCTGATGGACTTTTGGAATCACTTGATTATGAATCACTTGATGCTTGCGAACCATGCCTCCTGGGCAAGATGACTAAAACGCCGTTCTCCGAAACAATGGAGAAAGCAACAGATTTGTTGGAAATCATACATACTGATGTATGTGGTCCGATGAATATTGAGGCTCGCGGCGGGTATCGTTATTTTCTGACCTTCATAGATGATTTGAGCAGATATGGGTATATCTACTTAATGAAGCACAAGTCTGAAACATTTGAAAAGTTCAAAGAATTTCAGAGTGAAGTGGAGAATCATCGTAACAAGAAAATAAAGTTTCTACGATATAATCGCAAAGACGAATATTTGAGTTATGAGTTTGGTCTTCAGCTAAAACAATGTGAAATAGTTTCACAAACTCATGCCACCTGGAACACCACAGCATAATGGTGTGTCCGAACGTCATAACAGTACTTTATTAGATATGGTGCAATCTATGATGTCTCTTACCGATTTACCACTATCATTTTGGGGTTATGCATTAGAGACAGCTGCATTCACGTTAAATAGGGCACCATCTAAATCCGTTGAGACGACACCATATGAATTGTGGTTTGGCAAGAAACCAAAGTTGTCGTTTCTTAAAGTTTGGGGTTGCGATGCTTATGTGAAAAAGTTTCATCCTGATAAGCTCAAACCCAACTCGGAGAAATGTATCTTCATAGGATACCCAAAGGAGACTGTTGGGTACACCTTCTATCAGACATCCGAAGGCAAGATATTCGTTGCTTAGAATGGATCCTTTCTAGAGAAGGAGTTTCTCTCGAAAGAAGTGAGTGGGAGGAAAGTAGAACTTGATGAGGTAACTGTGCCTTCTCCCTTATTGGGAAGTAGTTCATCACAGAAACCGGATCATGTGACGTCTACACCAATTAGTGAGGAAGTTAATGTTGATGATCATGAAATTTCAGATCAAGTTGTTACTGAACCTCATAGGTCAACCAGAGTAAGATCCGCACCAGAGTGGTATGGTAATCCAGTTCTGGAGGTTATGTTACTAGACCATGACGAACCTACAAACTATGAAGAAGCGATGGTGAGCCCAGATTCCGCAAAATGGCTTGAGGCCATGAAATCCGAGATGGGATCCATGTATGAGAACAAAGTATGGACTTTGGTTGACTTGCCCGATGATCGGCAAGCCATCGAGAACAAATGGATCTTCAAGAGGAAGATGGACGCTGATAGTAGTGTTACTATCTACAAAGCTACAATTGTCGCAAAAGGTTTTTGACAAGTTCAAGGTGTTGACTACGATGAGAGTTTCTCACTCATATCTATGCTTAAGTCTGTCCGAATCATGTTAGCAATTGCCGCATTTTATGAAATCTGGCAAATGGATAGACAAAACTGCATTCCTTAATGGATTTATTAAAGAAGAGTTGTATATGATGCAACCAGAAGGTTTTGTCAATCCTAAAGGTGCTAACAAAATATGCAAGCTCCAGCGATCCATCTATGGACTGGTGCAAGCATCTTGGAGATGGAATATATGCTTTAATAAGTTGATCACATCATATAGTTTTATACAGACTTGCGGTGAAGCCTGTATTTACAAGAAAGTGAGTGGGAGCACTACAACATTTCTGATAAGTATATGTGAATGACATATTGTTGATCGGAAATAATGTGGAATTATTCTGCAAAGCATAAAGGAGTGTTTGAAAGGAGTTTTTCAAAGAAAGACCTCGGTAAAGCTGCTTAAATATTGAGCATCAAGATCTATAGAGATAGATCAAGACGCTTGATAAGTTTTTTTTCAATGAGTACATACCTTGACAAGATTTTGAAGTAGTTCAAAAAGGAACAGTCAGAGAAAGAGTTCTTGCCTGTGTTACAAGGTGTGAAATCGAGTAAGACTCAAAGCCCGACCACGACAGAAGATAGAAAGAGAATGAAAGTCATTCCCTATGCCTCAGCCATAGGTTCTATAAAGTATGACATTCTGTGTACCAGACCTATTGTATACCCTACACTGAGTTTAGCAAGGGAGTACAATAGTGATCTAGGAGTAGATCACTGGACATCGGTCAAAATTATCCTTAGTGGAATAATAATATGTTTCTCAAATATGGAGGTGACAAAAGGTTCGTCGTAAAGGGTTACGTCGATGCAAGTTTTGACACTGATCCAGATGACTCTAAGTCTCAATCTGGATACATATTGAAAGTGGGAGCAATTAGCTATAGTAGCTCCGTGCAGAGCATTGTTGACATAGAAATTTGCAAAATACATACGGATCTGATTGTGGCAGACCCGTTGACTAAACTTCTCTCACAAGCAAAACATGATCACACCTTAGTACTCTTTGGGTGTTAATCACATAGCGATGTGAACTAGATTATTGACTCTAGTAAACCCTTTGGGTGTTGGTCACATGACGATGTGAACTATTGGTGTTAAATCACATGGCGATGTGAACTAGATTATTGACTCTAGTGCAAGTGAGAGACTGAAGGAAATATGCCCTAGAGGCAATAATAAAGTTATTATTTATTTCCATATTTCATGATAAATGTTTATTATTCATGCTAGAATTGTATTAACCGGAAACTTGATACATGTGTGAATACATAGACAAAAAGAGTGTCACTAGTATGCCTCTACTTGACTAGCTCGTTGAATCAAAGATGGTTAAGTTTCCTAGCCATAGACATGAGTTGTCATTTGATTAACGGGATCACATCATTAGGAGAATGATGTGATTGACTCGACCCATTCCGTTAGCTTAGCACTTGATCGTTTAGTATGTTGATATTCCTTTCTTCATGACTTATACATGTTCCAATGACTATGAGATTATGCAACTCCAGTTTACCGGAGGAACACTTTGTGTGCTATCAAATGTCACAACGTAACTGGGTGATTATAAAGGTGCTCTACAGGTGTCTCCGAAGCTACTTGTTGGGTTGGTGTATTTCGAGATTAGGATTTGTCACTCCGATTGTCGGAGAGGTATCTCTGGGCCCACTCGGTAATGCACATCACTATAAGCCTTGCAAGCATTGCAACTAATGAGTTAGTTGCGGGATGATGTTTTACGGAACGAGTAAAGAGACTTGCCGGTAACGATATTGAACTAGGTATTGAGATACCGATGATCGAATCTCGGGCAAGTAACATACCGATGACAAAGGGAACAACGTATGTTGTTATGCGGTTTGACCGATAAAGATCTTCGTAGAATATGTGGGAGCCAATATGAGCATCCAGGTTCCGCTATTGGTTATTGACCGGAGACGTGTCTCGGTCATGTCTACATAGTTCTCGAACCCGTAGGGTCCGCACGCTTAAAGTTCGATGACGGTTATATTATGAGTTTATGTGTTTTGATGTACCGAAGGTAGTTCGGAGTCCCGGATGAGATCAGCGACATGACGAGGAGTCTTGAAATGGTCAAGACATAAAGATCGATATATTGGACGACTATATTCGGACATCGGAAAGGTTCCGAATGATTCGGGTATTTTTCGGAGTACCGGAGAGTTACGGGAATTCGCCGGGGAGTATATGTGCCTTATTGGGCTTTAGGGGAAAGAGAGAGGGGAGGCTGCGCCCCCCCCCCCAATGCTTAGTCTGAATTGGACTAGGGGGAGGGGCGGCGCCCCCTCCTTTCCTTCTCTTATCTTTTCCCTTTCCTTCTCTCCTACTCCTACTACTTGGAAGGGCTCCTAGTTCTACTAGGAAAGGGGGAATCCTACTCCCGGTGGGAGTAGGACTCCCCTAGGGCGCGCCATTGAGAGGGCCGGCCCTCCCCCTCCTCCACTCCTTTATATACGGGGAGGGGGGCACACCTTGGAGACACAACAATTGATCCCTTGGATCTCTTAGCCGTGTGCAGTGCCCCCCTCCACCATAATCCACCTCGGTCATGTCGTAGCGGTGCTTAGGCGAAGCCCTGCGTCGGTAGAACATCATCATCGTCACCACGCCGTCGTGCTGACGGAACTCTCCCTCAAAGCTCGGCTGGATCAGAGTTCGAGGGACGTCATCGAGTTGAACGTGTGCTGAACTCGGAGGTGTCGTGCGTTCGGTAATTGATCGATCAGATCGTGAAGACGTACGACTACATCAACCGCGTTGTGCTAACGCTTCCGCTTTCGGTCTACGAGGATACGTGGACACACTCTCCCCTCTCGTTGCTATGCATCACCATGATCCTGTGTGTGCGTAGGAATTTTTTTTTAAATTACTACGTTCCCCAACAGTTAAGACCATTTAAATTGGTCGTAATCGACTAAAAACAAGATTTTGAATCATGTCCCCTATTTGACAACCTAAGAAATTTATAAAAATAAATAGAAATAAAAAACCTTCGCATTGTGTCACCAAGTGTGACCTACTTTTCAGTAAAAATAACAAACTTTGAATAATGTAAATATCATTAAAAAAGGTTCTAAGATATGAGTTTTTTGTAAAAGAATCATTTTTCGAGTGTCCAAAAATGATATTTTTATAAAGAACCTAGCAAATATTTGTTGCAAATTTGGAGCACATCAATTTTATAATTCACAATCATAGCACATGTGGAGCACATCAAATACTTTTTCAAGCTTATGTAATTGTGTTTTTCTATTTGTTTCTCTTGTATTTTTGCACATGGGTGCATTTTGGAATGGCATAGTTTGTTCAAATGATCTCATATTGTGCACAAGGTTGCATCTTGGAATGGCAAACAATGTTGCCTGAGGGAGTTTTTATTTTCTTTGGACGGAAAAACAATTTTCCATTTTCCGAGTGCCCAAAATGAGTTTTTTTGTGAAGAACATACCATATATTTGTTGCAAAATTGGACCAAATCATTTTTCTAAAATACTAGGCCATATTTAATGCACAATTGACCAAATGGTTGGGTGTCAAAAGCTTTGTTCCATCTTTGGTGAAAAAGAAAAATTTCTGTTGATTCAGTAGGAAGCGGGTCAAATTTGAACTGCAGTTGCCTCATAGTTTGCTCTTTATTTTTTCCAAAAATATTTCCTAGGTACACAAGTATCTATTCAATCAGGGAAACACAAAAAAAAATCCAAATTCAACCACCACCTACGAACGGTCATTCCCGCCGTTTTGACCGCATTTTGAAACAGGCATAAAAAATTCAAAAAAATCAAAAAATTGGAAAACCTTCGCATTGTGTCATTACATGTGACCAAGTTACCAGGAAAAATAATAAACTTGTAATACGACAATTCTTTTGAAAAAGTGTTCGCAGAAATGAGCTATTCTGTGTGAAGATTCATGACTTTCAAGCCAAATGGTCCATCTTATGGCCACATTCATGGCATAGTTTGTTCAAATGTTCTCATATTGTGCACAAGGGTGCATCTTGGAATGGCAAACAATGTTGCCTAAGGGAGTTTTCATTTTCTTTGGACGGAAAATCAATTTTCCATTTTCCGAGTGCCCAAAATGAGTTTTTTTGCGAAGAACCTACCATATATTTGTTGCAAAATTGGACCAAATCATTTTTATAAAATACTAGGCCATATTTAATGTACAGTTGACCAAATGGTTGGGTGTTAAAAGATTTGTTTCATCTCTGGTGAAAAAGACAAATTTTCACCGATTTAGTAGGAAGCGGGTCAAATTTGAACTGCAGCTGCCTCATAGTTTGCTTTTTATTTTTTCCAAAAATATTTTTTAGGTACAAAAGTATCTATTTAATCAGAGAAACAGCAAAAAATTCCAAGATTCAACCACTAGCTAGGAACGGTCATGCCCGCCGTTTTGACCGCATTTTGAAACGGGCATAAAAAATTCAAAAAAAATCAAAAAATTGGAATACCTTCGCATTGTGTCATTACATGTGACCAAGTTACCAGGAAAAATAATAATCTTGTAATACAACAATTCTTTCGAAAAAGTGTTCTAAAAAATGAGCTATCATGTGTGAAGATTTATGGCTTTCAAGCCAAATGGTCAATCTTATGGCTACATTCATGGCATAGTTTGTTCAAATGATCTCATATTGTGCACAAGGGTGCATTTTGGAATGGCAAACAATGTTGCCTAAGGTAGTTTTCATTTTCTTTGGACGGAAAATCAATTTTCCATTTTCCGAGTGCCCAAAATGAGTTTTTTTGTGAAGAACCTACCATATATTTGTTGCAAAATTGGACCAAATCATTTTTATAAAATACTAGGCCATATTTAATGCACAATTGACCAAATGGTTGGGTGTCCAAAGCTTTTATCCACCTCTGGTGAAAAGGACAAATTTCCGCCGATTTAGTAGGAAACGGGTCAAATTTGAACTGTAGCTGCCTCATAGTTTGCTCTTTGTTTTTTCCAAAAATCATTTCTAGGCACATAAGTATCTATTTAATCAGAGAAACACCAAAAAAATTCCAAGATTCAACAACTAGCTAGGAACGGTCATGCCCGCCGTTTTGACCGCATTTTGAAACGGGCATAAAAAATTCAATAAAAAACAAAAAATTGAAAACCTTCGCATCGTGTCATTACATGTGACCAAGTTACCAGGAAAAATAATAAACTTGTAATACGACAATTCTTTTGAAAAAGTGTTCTCAGAAATTAGCTATCATGTGTGAAGATTCATGGCTTTCAAGCCAAATGATCAATCTTATGGCCACATTCATGGCATAGTTTGTTCTAATGATCTCATATTGTTCACAAGGGTGCATCTTGGAATGGCAAACAATGTTGCCTAAGGGAGTTTTCATTTTCTTTGGACGAAAAATCAATTTTCCATTTTTTGAGTGCCCAAAATGAGTTTTTTTGTGAAGGACCTACCATATATTTGTTGCAATATTGGACCAAATCATTTTTCTAAAATACTAGGCCATATTTAATGCACAATTGACAAAATGGTTGGGTGTCAAAAGTTTTTATCCACCTCTAGTGAAAAAGACAAATTTCTGCCGATTCAGCAGGAAGCGGGTCAAATTTGAACTGCAGCTGCCTTATAGTTTGCTCTTTATTTTTTTCCAAAAATCATTGATAGATACATAAGTATATATGTAATCATAAAGACATGGTTTGGTGGCGATACGTCGAGGTTTGGACTGTGGCCAAGGGCCCCAACTCCAGAGCGCGTAAACTCGCATGACCGTCGCGTGGTCACCGCGTGACCGTGGCATTGCCCTGCATTATGGATGGCATAGGCATGTCTAGTGGGTTGGGAACTCCCCAGGTAGGTGCTATGAAGAAAATGACAACAGAAGAATCTAACGAGGAGACCGAACTATGCTCAAACATGAATTAGCAGCCAAGTGTTTGATTAGCGGTACGGGAAATGCACAAGGCCAATGGGCGTGAGTTTTGGCTGAGGATGATCATCTACTAAGAAGATTGTCTTCTCAAATTTTCAGCTCAAATGGAGGAGGCTAGGTGTCACTTGCTTTGCAACGTACCACACTAGACAAAAATATGAATGTTGAAGCTAGACTCAAATGAATGAATGGATTGATCTGAAATTTGGAGGAGGATAATAATTTGGGCATATGAAGGCACTTTAAAATTTTCATACCATTTGGATAAATAAAAACGGTATTTCCTTCACATTGCTCTCCACTGAACAGAAAATTGGAAAAAATGCTGAGGGAAATTGGCTAGAATAAATGAGCTAAAATTTGGTGGAGGGAGGTTCTATGGGCAGGGTCATGTCATGGTAAATTTTCAGCAATTATAAATTAACATAAAATATAGTTGCTTCATAAACTGAAAATATCACCAGAAACAAAGATTGGATGCTGAGCTCACATGTATTGTTAGATGGGGCTAAAATTTTGTGGAGAGCTATGATTTGGGAATATAGAAGGTGTGGCAAACATTCAGCTCATTAGGATATGCCTAGGTAGTACTTCCTTTACAACAGTTCGAGCTGAACAAAAACTTTGGAAATTTGCCGAGGAAGATTTACTAGGCAAATGGAGTTGAATATTGTCATGAGGCAATGATTTGGATAGTAAAAATGCCCAATTGTTTTGGGAATTTTGGGAATGACATAAATATAGGTTGCTTCACAACCTAGGGCCAAAATTGACACATGGACATGACAGATAGGCAAAACTGATGAGGTGGCGCCTAGTCATAGCAATCCACCACAATTTACAAGGTTATGACCATCTATATTGGTCGTGATCAGCTAGAAATAAGGCAGCGGACCAGTGTTGTCTGCTTTATGAACATTTCGTGTAAGGAAATTACAACCTTTCTGACCAAAATGGTCGTTATAGTTTAGGGTTTGGAGCCCCCGAACAGCTTTTGACCAATTGGTCTCAAATGGTCATAGATTTATGACCAATTCTTCCAGGGTCACTGACAGAAGGTCACAAGTTGACATATTTCTTGTAGTGAACTCGCATTGTAGTTTTGTGTAGTTATCCTGGTTGCAAGTCCACTCTTAACTCGCAACTGATATCGTAGTTTTGTGAAGTTGTCCAAATTGCAAGTCCACCCTCAACTCGCAACAGGCCCGTAGTTTGTTTCTTTCCAGTTGCAAGCCCATCTTTGACTCACAACTCACCCTGTGTTTTGTTTTTTTATCTCAGTTGCGGGTTCATCCTTGACTCGCAATTGGGCTCGTAGCTCTTTTCATCCCAATTGCAACTTGATCGTTGACTCACAACTCAGATCTACTTTCGTAGGTGTCCTAGTTGCAAGTCCAGCATCGACTCGCAAAAGGCTCGTAGTTATCCGAGTTGCAAGTGTACCCTCGACTTGCAACTCGAGTATGTGTTTTTGTTTTCATTACAGTTGGAAGTCCATCCCTGACTCGCAACTCGGCCTATAGTTTGTTTCATTCCAGTTGCAAGTTGACCAATGACTTGCAATTGGGCTCATAGTTTCGTAGTTGTTTGAGTTGCAAGTCGACCCTCAACTCGCACATGGGCTTGTAGTTGTCCAACTTGCAAGTCTACCATTGACTAGCAACTGGGCTTGTAGTTTGTTATTGACCCAGTTGTATGTCCACCCCTGACTCGTAAATGGTATCATAGTTTTTGTGTAGTTGTTCCAGTTGCAAATCTACTCTTGACTTGCAATTAGGATTGTAGTTTGTCTCATTCCAGTTGCAACTCCACCCTTGACTCGCAAGTACGATTATAGTTTATTTCCTCCCAGTTGCAAGTCCACCATTGACCCGCGACTAGGCTCATAGATTCGTAGTTGTCTCAGTTGCAAGTTCACCCTTGACTCGCAATTGGGATCATCGTTTTGTTGTTCACCCGGTTGCAAGTTAACCCCACCCCCCCCCCCCCGACTCATAACTGAGTCGTTTATTTTCATCCCAGTCGGAAGTACACCCTCGATTCGCAACTGAGTTGTTTGTTTTCATCTCAATTGCAAGTCCACCCTTGACTCGCAACTGGGCTCATAGCATCGTACTTGTTTGAATTGCATGTCAACCCTTGACTCGTAATTGGGCTCATAGTTTTGTTGTTGTCCCAGTTGCAAGTTCACCCCCGACTTGTAACTGGGCTCATAGTTTTATTGTTGTCCCAGTTGCAAGTTCACCCCCGACTCACAACCAAGCGTGTGTTTACATCCCAGTTGCAAGTCCATCATTGACTCGCAACTGAGCCGTTTGTTTTCATTCCAGTTGCAAGTCCACCATCAACTCACAACTTGTATAGATTTTGTGTACTTGTCTACGTTGCAAATCTACTTTCGACACTTGTTTTAAATTTGTAAAGATTTTTAAATTCATGAACAATTTTTAAAATTGATGAGCATATCGTAATTTTGTGAACATTTTTTAAGTTCTCATATATATTTTAAATTCATGAAAATAATTTATATCACAAATATTTTTTTCCAATTGTGAATATAATTAAAATTCATGAACATTTTTCTAGAATTGATGAATTTTTTAATTCACTTTTTTTTCAAATTCTAGATTTTTTCCCAATTTTTGTTTTTAATAGTCATGAGCATTTTAAAATTCGTGAACATATTTTGAAATTCAAGAACATTTTCCAAAATTCACAAATATTTTCTTATAAAAATAACTATTTCTACCCCAAATATACTAATTTATTTGAAAATGGAAAATAATAATTTGACGAGCACACATGCATGCCATTATTACATGCCCATACACACAAGTCAGACTTGCACCCGTCTCTTGTCCATTCACATGACGTGAAGCAAGTGCGACGGGCGTGGTTTTGGTCTGTGTATTTATCTGTTGTTTCGCTGTTCTTTTGTAACAACAAGGTCCAGCCCGTGAACAAGAACAAGGTCAACAGACAAGGTTAGCATGCTTCTTTTACAGCCATCAAAGGGCCCGTGAACAAGCACAAGGGGTCACGGTGGGGAAGGTTCTAATGGGCTGTACAGGGAGGCGCACAAAAAATAATAATAATAATAAAAACGATCAAAAGGGACAAGAAATAGGGAAAGACGTCTATGGATGGTCCACAAACAGTTGTGATGTCATCTTAGATGTTATCTCACATCTAGATGAGATATAGACAGACCAAAAAGAAATACTAGTTCGGTTGCAGAAAAAAAAGATATTAGTTCCAGCTCGCGTCGATAATTCCAGAAATTCTAGTCCGTTGCAGCTCCGCCGCTGTCCGCGGTTCCAGCATCTTCTCTACACGGTTGTAGCACCGACTCTGCTGGTTCCTTCCAGCAAATCTCACTTTGCAAAATCCGCTGCCGTTTGTTTCCGAATTTTTTTATTCGTCGGTTCTAGCTTTTGATTTCGTCAGTTGCAGCGTGTTACTCAGCCGGATGCACAGCAGAGTAGGACTCGATGTGGTTGGAGGTGGAAGAAAGGTACGGATAAGTCGAGAGATATCTAACGGAGAAGAAGATGGGCAGTTGCACGGGGCCCACCATGAACGCGTGAGACGTGGGGAGCAGTTTGCCTCGGCCGGCCAGGCCTGAGCGAGCGCGGCCGTCCGGCCGGCCGTACATAAAGTATAGCTGGCTGGTTAGAGCTGCTCTCGTACTCCATCCGGTTCATCTGTTGACTTTGACGTCTCCTCACCGCGCTCGCTCTGAAGCCTGCTCTACTTGCTCCCGGCCGGCGGCCGCCGCGCCCTCGCCATCCTCCGGCCGCTACCTCGACGCCCTCGCCATCCGGACCGGACCCTGTCACGGGCCGCCACCCCGCTCTCGGCCTGGGCGACGACCCAGTCGTCGTCTCGCCTGGACCCGGCCGCCTCCGATCGACCTCGTCTCACCTCGCCGGATCCCGCCGCTGCCGACATCAACCAGGCCGGATCTGTGGAGAGCCGTCTACAGGTGCATATCCCTTACTCTACCTTCTTCCTTGCAAGCGCACGGCTTCCGTTGCTCTGCACTTCTGCCTGTCCAGTTCCAGTCCTGCCTGCAAATTTAGCTGCTGGCTATCTGCAACTGCAAGTTAATTAGTGATATCTGTAAAGCAGGTCATGATTGATACTGCAGTTGCTGATTCAATTTTTTTGCTTCCAATGCTTTGGTAGACTGAAAAATCCCCAACCCGGCAGACACGAGCCATGGCGACCGTCGGGGCGGCGCTCGGGGGCATGCTCGCCTCAGCCGTCATCAAGGTGGTGATAGGACAGATCAGTTCTACCATCGCTGGGGAGATCAACCTGCATAAGAACATAAAGAAGGATCTGGAGAAGATGAAGATGACGCTCGAGTCAGTGGAGGCCGTGCTCAGCGACGCTGAGAGGCGTTCTATCACCGATAACTCGGCGCTTCTGTGGCTGAAGCGGCTCAAAGACGCCATGAACGACATCTCCGACATGCTTCAAGATTTTGAAGCTGACACCAACTTCAACCTGGTATGCAAGATTCTGTTGATTTGGTTGCCATCAATCTGGATCTGAAGGCTGTTTTTTTTTTCCCCTAAGAGATGAACCGAGAAAGCTTGATTTTTTTAGGTAATGAATTAGATCTGGAGTAGATTTGAGTCTCACCATTGGAGTTGATATTTAAGTCGATGTTATGTAAAAGCTATATCTGCTTGTTGAGCGGCTAGGGAGTATGACCTCAAAGAGCTAAGCAGGAATAGAGACACAGCTACGTCTTCTCCACGCATAAATAAATAATAAATGGAATTGCCACTGTATAAAAGTTCTAGTAGGAAACAAACCATCAAAGTACTACTACTATTTCATTATTACAGTCTTATTAGTATACGTGCATTAGTTCCGTATAAAGGGTCTTTGTAACCGCCGAAAAACAATGAAAATAACTAGTCGGTTTAGCCTTATATACTAACTTATTTAAATTACAACGGGGCTTCATAAAAGAGTTACCGCTTGTTCTTTCAAAGCCTTCCATGCTACTAACAATTCACATTGCATCTCTGCATCTCTTGCAGTTGGCAAGTACGATGAAGAAGATTAAGATGCCACACAAGATGAAGGAGATGCAAAAGCGCCTACAGAAGATAACATATGACCGTAACAATTATCGTGTTCTGCCAGAAGCTCGCAGCGAGGAGCAGCTAGTTCGTGATATCCGGGAAACAGCAGGGAATGCGGAGGAAGCAGAAATCATCGGGAGGAGTGAAGAAAAACTGAAAATCTTGGCTTGTTTATCTGAGAACAGCACTCAAGGCACCACCATCTTTCCCATATGGGGCTTTGGAGGCATTGGAAAGACCACCTTGGCAAGATCGGTTTTCAACAATTCCCAGTTCAAAGAATACTATCGGGTGTGGGTCTATGTGTCCCAGACATTTGACTTGAAAAAAATTGGCAACATTATAATATCGCAGCTGTCACAGCAGAGCCAAATATCTGATTTACATAGTATCCATACTCGTCTTCAAGAGTTGTTTACTGGTAAGAGGATCCTGATCATTTTGGATGACCTGTGGGAGAAGCATCCTTCTCAACTAGAACAATTGAAGGCTATGCTGAAGCAGGGTGAGGGGAGCAAGGTGATGGTTGTGGTAACCACACGCGAAGAAAACATTGCAAAGGAAATTGGTACTGTTGCTCCATACGAATTATCTCCCTTCACCGATGAAATGTGCTGGGATATTATTAAGCAAAAATGCAACTTTGAGGCTTGTCCTGACAAAGAGCGTTTGGAGCCGATTGGGAAGGAAATTGCAAAGAAGTGTGGAGGTGTGCCTTTAGCTGCTCAATCACTTGGACACATGTTGAAATTCATGCCGTGTGAAATGTGGGATTCGGTTAGAACCAATCATATTTGGGAACTGTCTATTTCCAAAGATACACCAAATACACATGAAGTGCTGGCATCCTTGCTGTTAAGCTACAACTTCATGCCTCCACGCTTGAAGCTATGCTTTGGTTATAGTGCAATCTTTCCAAAAGGTCATGATATTATTGAAGATGATCTAATTTATCAATGGATTGCTCTTGGATTCATAGAGCCATCTAGTGCGTTCTCTACCTGGCATGTCGGTCAAAATTATTTTAGGAAGCTTCTGGAGATGTCTTTTCTTCAACATTCAAAGGTGAGTTACACCATACCTACACAAGTACTAGTTGTCTTTTTTTATTTAATATATTGAACTAAAACTCTGGTTGATAGTGAACTTTTTTTAGAGATGTTGAGAATATTTTCCTATGATTCCGTTGCATGCAGTATGTTGGAATAACTACTTTACTACTTCAGTTTTCAAAAACAAAAATCGATGTGTTTAACTACTTTACTACTTCCGTTGAAGGCAGTATATTGAAAACTGATGTTTAAAAGCGCACGTGCCCCTTTAGAAAATTATAGTCTTTGTGTGTGTGTGTGTGTGGGGGGGGGGGGGGGGGGGGGGGCTGAGTACATTACTAGAAAGGGCCACAAGGGCCAGTTTTACAATAGAGGGCTCACGCGCGAGGAAAGGTAAGCTGCCAAGACATAGCAGCGACCTTCTCAGAGGGATCTTTCAATCTAAAAGTCCAAAGTGTGAAGTCGTTGATGATGTTCCTAGTGGTAGTGGAGGGTCGGTGGTACTTGTTACGGAAGACATGAGCGTTCCTAGAGTCCAAAATCTTCCAGAGCATGGAGAGAGCCACCAATGGCCAAATGTTGCAGTCGAGGCCGATCTTCACATTTGCTCTTTGATTACTTTGCACAACATTATTTTACTTATTAGATCAATATTGCAATGGTGCGAAGCTGATGGCCCTACAACTCTAGCAGTGTGCTTGTAGCGCCTCGTTGGGCTCTGAATCCGGCGACACAATTGCAACTCATCTTCCCCGTGCAGCATTTTGTTTATTATTGATTTTTTTGCCTGAGGAACAGTTGGTGTTTTTTAGTTTTGTATGCATGAGGCAGTCAAATCAGTTTCACCGCAGAACCATTCAAGCCATTTTGCTCATCTCAAATCCTTGCATTAAGTATATATGTTCTTAACTAAAATGTGTTCTTGACGGTGAATCTGGGCAAGCTGCTGTGTTGAGGGACTTTTCAAGTTTCAAATTTCTTACAGATCGAAAAGATTTCTTACTCGGTCTAATTAATTTGCTGCACCTCGATCAGTTTTCATTGGACCTTACAACCAGTATACAACTGTTACACACTGTATTTCATATTTTAATTGTAGAAACCAAATGTTAGTGTTATGTTGAATTTTTTCTTTATTGTAACTGTACTGTGTCGGTAAGAATATAAATAATTTTAAAATGTACTGCAAATCAACATTTTATCAAAATTATACAAAATATACGAAAAAAATTAGTGTTCATGTTCTTGATTTTACTTATTATTTGTCCCTTATTTCATAATACACAAATGCACTAGATGAAAATGGCAATAGATTTAACAAATAGTCATCTTACAAAAGAAACAGATGTAGAAGAAGTAAAAAAAAACCAATACATCAGCTGGAAACACACGGTACAGTTATAACCTCTGGATTACAGATACATATTAAAATCCAGTCAGTAATTCGCTTAACTCAACCTCACATCAGTAATTGAATTTTAACTGTTAGTCTTACACTATTGTATATTATTCTTGTAGGCTGACAATAGAACTCTCAAAAGAAAACATGTTCCAAGGTTCACTATGCATGACCTGGTGCATGACCTTGCAAGATCGGTCATGGCTGATGAATTTGACTTGGAGGGCCCGAACTGCCGTTATGCATGGCGGACTCGCGCAGATTTTAAGCCATTAAAGCCATCCACGACTTCACCTGCAAAGCTAAGGGCGCTGCATATTATGGACCATACCTACACAAGAATTCAGTTCCATCATGATGTAGATTCACCAGCTAAGTACATCCATGTCTTAGATTTAAGCACAGACTGTTCCCATGAGTTGCCAGATTCAATTGGTCAATTTAAGCAGTTGAGGTATCTTAGGGCTCCATCATTTCAGGGTAGAATGAATCCAAGGTTTTTTCGTATGCTCTCAAAGTTGAATTATCTCAACCTTCATTGCTGTCATGAGCTCTCAGCATTGCCAGAGTCGATTGGCGAAATGAAATGTCTGATGCATCTTGACTTATCACGTTGTATACACCTACAAGAACTCCCATTGTCATTTGGGAATCTCAGAGAGTTGCTATATCTGGATTTGTCAAACTGTAATGGTCTTTTAGGGATACCCCAAGCTTTGGGTGGCCTTAACAAACTCCAACATTTGGACTTATCATCATGCAAAAATCTCAGAGGGCTGCCAGACGTCATCCGCAAGCTCACTGAACTCTGCTATTTGAATCTATCAGGGTCCATGCATCATATCTTTGACAGTTCATCAACAGATCAAGCTGAGAGTTTCATTCACTATATCTGCATGCTTCCCAATATGAAGCAGCTGGACTTGTCTTCCCAAGGTGAATATTCTCTTAGTATACCAGATAGTGCTAGCCGCCTCAGCAAGTTGGTCCTGAATTGGTGCCGCCATGTTACTAGGATTCCAGAATGTGTGGCTAAAATGGATAGGCAAAGCCTTTTTGGCTTGTTGCCGGAATTTTTTGTATATTCAGATGCTACTGAATCTAACAGCAACCTTGGGTTGCTTGAGCATATAAATCCTGAACAGCTGTGTATCAGGATGCTTGGAAATGTGAGGTTCTTGGAAGAGGCACGCATTATAAATCTGCGTAAGAAACAGAGAATTGGGGAACTGAGATTAGGGTGGCTCGAAGATGCAAAGAGATACGTGGACGACATGGAGTTGCTGAGGGAGCTAGTGCCACCAACCACTCTGCAGAGGTTTGAGATATCTGGTTATAGTAGTGTGAGCTTTCCGGACTGGCTAATGAGTATCAGAAATTATCTCCCTAATCTTGTGCGCGTGGAGATGTCTAATTTGCCAAACTGTAACAGTCTACCACCCCTTGGCCATCTACCAAATCTCCGAGAGCTTATTCTGGGTGCGATGAAAAGCCTGGAAGAATGGAACATAGCATACTCGAATGGCGAGGATAGTCCGGATGAGCTCATGTTCCCTAAGCTTGAGGAAGTGATTATATATAATTGCCCCAAGTTGAGGATAAAACCACACCTTCCTAGAGCTTCCTCTTGGAGTATAACAAGAAGTGATAGTGTGCTTATCTCATGGGGAGAGAGCGTGTCACACACCGGTGCTTCCTCATCTTCTTCTCCAGTATCCACTACTCTGGAAGTTACAGGCAGCAAGTTGCCTCTGCAACAGTGGAGTTTGCTTCACCACCTACCTGCCCATAGTGATTTGGATATCTATGGTTGCAGTGATTTAGCAATCTCACCAGAGATCATCCAGGCCCTCCACTCCCTCAAATCACTGAAACTGGATATACGAGACTCAGACCATGCAGAACTGATCGAGTGGTTCACATACCTCACGTATCTTCAGCAGCTGTCATTACTGAACTACAACAAGCTAGAGGAATTGCCCGGTAAGATGAGGCAACTCACACAACTCCAATCATTAACACTGTTAGAATGCAGAAGTATGACATCATTGCCAGAATGGTTAGGAGAACTCACCTCTCTCACAAAACTTGAAATTGTGTGTTGCCCTGGCATCACGACTTTGCCACACAGCATACAACAGCTCACAAACCTCCAACAATTGGAAATTCGTGACTGCCATCGATTAAGCATGTGGTGTGAAGCAGAGGAAAACAAGATCAAGCTTGCTCATATAGGACAAATGGTATGTGCCCTGCCATACTATCTGTCATATACATATTGCACTTGGTTTTGCACTGATCACGTATTCCCTCATCCATAGTACCACGTTCTCTTTTTCTGTTCTGTACTTCCTTGATGGATTTTCTTGCAGAAAATGCTTTTAGGAAGTAAAGTAATTCTTCTTTTCCCCAACATATCCTTGTTATTGAAAACATCAGAAAACAAGAAGGTGGTTTTGATGTTAAAATAAATAGAAGGAAACACTCCTATGTGTACCAAAATATGTGTTTAGGAGCTTCGAAAGAAATCGCAACGAAAATTTCTTTCTTAAAAGTAAGAACGAAAATCTGTATCAATACCTGTTTCAGATTTACAGGACTATTCTTTCATCCAAAATGCCTTGACTTTGTACACATCAACCTGCGTACATTGATTTACACATAGCACCGAATTTTGTTGTTGATCAAACATGTTCCTTCTGTGTAATGCTTACGATTCATGTGAACACAAATTTATGTTAATCATAGCATTGACTTTGTATTTTTCTGCAGCGTACTGAAGACAAAGCCACTCCGAGAGAGCCAGGGGAGCAAGCAGAGCCAGCAGAGCCGCAACATAGTGGCCGTATGAGATTCTGAGCTGTCAGTAGCAACGCCAATGTTAGCGAAACCGTTAGTAGCTTCAGCAGGGTTTCTAGAAAGGTAACAGGTTCATTTGACACCTCGAACGAGATCGTGCACCCTTTTCTTATTTATTCGAAAAATACTAAAAAAGATTATAAAGTGCAGCCGGATAGATCCAATCTATTCTTGAAATAGACAACTCGCACATGCTCGCTTTCCAAAAAAATCAAAACACCAACCACTACAGTTGCATTTATTAGATTTGTTGCTATATCTGTATTAAGCCTGAAACTGCCAGCGGATGGCCAGTGAGTTAAAAAAACGAAAGAATGGGTTACATTTTTCATATGCTCTCCTCTTATAGATAGGACGAACAAAGAACAAAGTTTTTCGATCACTTACTTCGCTCGCCCTTTTTTGATTGTTTTTTAATGCAAATAGATTCAACCTAGTAATTTCTTTTAGATTCAGTCTTAGGTCTTGTTTGACCGGTGAAAGACTTCCTTTATTGAAATGTTCTGTTCCCAAAATTCCTAACTTAAAAGGAAAAAACTTTCCACTTTCCTAAACTAAGGACGGGAAATAAGAAGGGGAGCATATCTTCTAAATTAATCATACTCAACGGGGTATTATCAGTCCTGATAAATAGATAATTCGAGAAGTAATAAATGGGAGTAAATTAAATAAAGTATTAATATAATTGGAACCGCGGAAGCAAATACCAATTTACTAAAAAAAGAAAAAAGTATCTAATCGAAATCGAATGGTCCACGCCCCGATTTGATGCTCACCCTGGATGGTTTCTAACGACTTCATATAACCTCCTCTTTTCTGCAGCATGGGTCTTCTCGCGTATATGTATGTATATGAATATAATGCTGCTTGGTGAAAATACAAGTGCAGCAGAAGTCGACAGTCCTGCATCCGCATTTCAACTGGAGCTACAGGTTATGTATGTATATGGGAGACTGCTGTGTTCTGCATGAATTCAAAGTGCCGGGATTTTTGTATATTACCTTTGGCAGTAAAGATTCTTGTACTCTGTTATCTACTGCCCTTAACAAAGATAAAGATAATGCATTCTTAGAAATAGCGCTTGTTATTTCGTTACTAGTTCTGGGGTCATAGTGCTAGCTGTTTGTCTGCTTGATTGATTGAATGAAATGTATTCTCACTTATTTTATTGAAAGGAGCGATTATGATATCTATATAGCCTGTTCTGATACAACCTAATTGATTCAACTGAATCAAAAGAAGGCCTCGCATTGTTTCAAACATATGTCAATCTTGGGACTCTGTATCCTTGTGACCATGTATTTTTAGTACTGATTGTTGTAGTTGATTCATGTCAGGCATTAATAAAAAAGTGAGCATTTAGCAGCAGAATTACTTACCAATGCAATTCTGTACATCCAGTATGCCATAATAGGAATTGATGATTCTGTTTGCCCACACAAATTTTGTATGGCCGCTGTTACTTGGTCATAGCTCTGACGAGGTGACGTCTGTCTGTCTGGTGTGTGTCTGTTCTCTGTTGTGGGCATACATTGTATTGCATTAACGGACGCAATATTTCTATATACTTTGACATCACTCTTTTGTATACCACACAGTGACTTGAGCAAATATGTTTACATGGAAGAAAAATTCATCACGAGGACGACAGCTCGACTGAACTCTGAACTAAGCTTGGCTTTGCAAAGTCTGGACCTTGGCGGCACTTTATCCTGCCTTTGTAACCCTGACTGATGTTCTAAATAATTTTGGCCTGCATAAGCTTTCCCATTACTTGCATCGAAGAACCGATCACCAGGGAAATCCTGGGCAGGAGCAAAAAAGAGTTGTGAAGAAAACTGAACCATGCTGATAGGCTGAGAATCAGAGAGGAAATCCTTGACATATGCACAACACTGTACCAGCTGGCCGATGCCAACACCAAGAGGACAAGGGGGCAAGCAACCAGGATTTTCAGAATTTATCATAACACTTAAGCAGCATATTGGCAATTGTAGTCTTGGAAACAATTGAGCACAGGGATGTAAATGGCAAATAAACAACGTCCGCAACTCTCGTTTAGATGCTTTTATGTAGGCCGACAGTTCATTTTCTCCGGAAAAAAAAAATTGAACTGTTAAATCGTACGTCGGTTTAAACGGGACCCGGTTATATCCCTAACTGAGCATCATGAATTATAAATTCGTTGACATGTTAGTTTTCTTTATAAATTCCGAAACTCTCAAACCATGTAAGCACTTTTTCTATGTCCTTCAATAAAGTCGATCAAACCAGGGAGTACACAAGAATGGGCCTGCAGCTCTGATCTGAGCCTACACCTTCATGACCGCCAACTCCTATTTAGCGTCTTAAGCGCCAGTTACTAGTATCCTTACAACCTGCCACACCCTCAGTCCGCCTTGGGCTCGGCCGATCGAACTCTTTCTTTTCCTGTATGTTATTTTTTTTTCCTCACCGGTTTTGGTGACCTTCTAGATGGTTCCACTGGTTTTTTCTAGGTCGGTTTTCTACTAGTTTTTCTCGGACAAGTTTTGTATGGTTTTTTCTTTTTAACATTATTTTACAAATCCGCAAAACTATTTAAAATCATGATTTTTTTTATTTCCTGAACATTTTTAAAAATTTGAATGTTTTAAAATTCATTAAAATAAATTAAATCCATGAATTTTTCCAAATTCATTAACCTTTTAAAATTTATTTAATTCATGGATTTAGAAAAAAATCAAAAGTTAAAAAAATTATGGATTTGAACAAAAAATTTCTATGCTTGCATCGTATATCATTGCCCATCAGTGTGTGGAATCCTACGTGGGCATGGCCTTATCTTCACAAGTGTGGCCACACGTGAGTCACATGAACCCACGTCGGAAGTGTCGACCACCTTTTCTAATACCTTTTTCTGCTGCCGGCGGCCTTGGAGTTCCAGACTTGAGGTGGATGAACATGGCCATGCAGGGCAGGTGGCCGTGGCTACAACGAGCCGAGGAAGGTAGGTGCTGGCAGGATTTCGGTGTCGAAGGAGTCTATGCAACTATTCAAGGCGGCGACCAGAATGCAGCTAGGTAATGGGCGCAGCACCCTCTTTTGGAAGGATCGGTGGCTTGATGGATATCGAATCCAGGAGTTGGCACCGATGGTATATGCCAGTGTGCTGCCCAGGCTACGGCGGGCACGGACGGTGGCCGAGGCCATCGAGGATAATACGTGGGCAAGAGATATCGGGCCAGACCTGCAAATTGACACCATTCGGGAGTACTTACGGATGTGGACGAGGATCAGCGACATTGAGCTCCAGGAGGCTCGGCCCGATGAGGTTACATGGTCCTGGGGGAGAGGGGTGGTGCGTTCTCAGTAAGATTGGCGTACGCGGTCAAATTCGTGGGCCGCGTGATCACTCCTACAACAGACTTCTCGTGGAAATCAAGGGCCCCATTGCAGTGTCGATTGTTCTCGTGGCTTGCCCTTCGCAACAGGTGTTGGACGTCTGACAGACTAGCCAGGAAAGGGCTACCACACCAGGACTCATGCCCATTCTGCAACCATGAAGAAGAAACTAGCAATCATCTACTGCTCACTTGTGTGTTCTCTAGAGAGGTTTGGGCCCACATCTGCCATGCACTGGAGGTGCTGGCATGGGCGCCTAGTGGGACTAAGGTGCTTTCCTTCTGGTGCTAAAGTAGAGAGAAGTAGGGCCTAAGCATCAGGACCACTAGGGCAATAATCTTGCTTGGTCTTTGGGAGCTGTGGAAGCACCGGCATGCAGTGGTTTTCGATGGTGCTACTCCGGATATTGCCACTACGGGAAAATATCAGGTGCTACGGGAGCACCTAAGTTTAGGTGCTCCAAGAGCTTCTCGGCCATTGGATCTGAAATCCAACGGTCATCTACAGATGCGCTGGATCCGATTTGCAATACCAAATTTCTGGGGGTGTTCTTTGAATAAAAGCGTGAGCTCTCTCCTCGGCCTTCGGATCTCAGATCTAACGGTTGAAAAGCTCCTAGAGCACCTGATCTTAGGTGCTCCGTAGCACCAGATATCCTCCCTTGCCACTGCCATGCGACATGTGGAGCGTGAAGGACGAGCATGGTGGAATGCAGGGCTCATGAAGGGCAGCGTAGAGAGTTTCTTCAGTAGGTTAAGTAGGTGGAGTACGCGGAGTAGTCGTCTGCATGAGTATGACCACAAGTGTGGTGTGGAGTGGACTAAATGTCGAGGTGTAGCATGTAAAATGTAATGGCCACACCAGTGGAGGGCTCCGTATGCCCTTTCCCTCTCTTTATAATTTTTTTTTAAACGGAGGCAAAAGCTTTGCCTCACCTCATTAATAAAGAAGAAGAGAATTGCCCGGTTAATTAACGAAAAACCGGGCAAAATCCGTTACAACATGCCCACATAGGACACCCACACTACTAGAAAAAAGGCTGTTAGTGGCGCACCTATTTTGGCTATTAATGGCGCACTATAGGTGCGCCACTATTACCACGCCACTAGTAACAAATACTAATGGCGCACCTCTGGTGCGCCATTAGTATTGCAGGTAACAGTGGCGCACCTTGTAGTGCGCCATTACTATTGCTATAGGTGCGCCACTGGTAACTTTTTTTTAAAAATTTTTTGATTTTTTTTCTGAATTTTGAAGGCGGGAAAATAGTAGTGGCGCACCGTCTAACCCCCACTGTGCGCCATTGCTATTTTTGAATTTTGAATTTGGATCTGGATCGCGATTTTTTTGCTCGTTTTTTTGCTTGTTTTTTTGCACGATATTTTTTCAAATTTTGTTCTCATTTTTGGATCTATTACGTTCTTTTGCCGGAGAGGAGTTTGCCGGAGAGGAGGGCCGAGGAGAGACCATGAGGAGGAGAGGAGGGAGGAGGAGGGAGGTCACCGGAGAGGAGCTCGCCTACATCGCCGGAGAGGAGGAGGAGGTCGCCGGAGAGGAGTTCACCGGAGAGGAGGGAGGAGAAACCGTGAGGGGAGGGGAGGAGAGGAGGGAGGAGGAGCTCACCAGAGAGGAGGGAGGAGGAGATCACCGGAGAGGAGGGAGGAGGAGATCACCGGAGAGGAGGGAGGAGGAGCTCACCGGAGAGGAGGGAGGAGAAACCGTGAGGGGAGGGGAGGAGAGGAGGGAGGAGGAGGTCGCCGGAGAGGAGGGAGGAGGAGGTCGCCGGAGAGGAGGAGGGGAGTATGGTGGAGGAGAGGAGGGGAGATGGAGTGGAGGAGAGGAGGAGATGGAGTGGAGGAGAGGTGGAGTGGAGGAGAAAAATGAAGAGGTAAGGAGGAGAGGACCCCGCCCAACCATATATACGGCATAGTAATGGCGCACCGTGGGCAGGTGCGCCATTACTTTTTTTTAATTTATTTTGAATTTTGAAGGCAGGAAGATAGTAATGGCGCACCTTGGGCAGGTGCGCCATTACTAACTTTTTTTTTTTGATATAGTTTGAATTTTGAAGGCGGGAAGATAGTAATGGCGCACCATGGGCAGGTGCGCCATTACTGAGTTTGATTTTTTTTAAAAAAATTTGCCTCTCTAGATCTTGAAAGCCCCGTAACTTTTTTTCTGTTAGGTTTTTGAGGATTCTAAAAATCTTCAACAGGGTTCCCCCGGTTGAATTCGGATGTAGCTTTTCGAGTAGATGATTTTTCATATAAAAAACTTTTTCATCGGAGGTCGTATGCAAAAGTTACAGCCATTTTACCCAAACACGACGGCCTTTTGCAAAAAAAAATCAAAATTCATGTTTGTTAATTTTCCTAACAACTAGAACACATAACACATGGGCATCTATTTTTTGAATCTTTTATCATTTTCTTTTATTTTTTAAAAAATCTAAAAGGCGATCGGGGGGTGGTGGTTTGTGTGTGTGAGACGTTAGTAATGACGCACCCTCCCTGGTGCACCATTAATAACCTCACACACACGCAGGCACACCCCGAGCAGACATAGCAATGGCGCACCACGCCTAGGTGCGCCACTACTATGTAGCATAGCATGGCGCACCTAGGTGTGGTGCGCCATTGCTATGTCTGGTGGGGGATGGACCAAAAAAATAGCAATGGCGCACTGCTCATGTGGTGCGTCATTAGTAAAAACATAGCAATGGCACACCTGTTTCTGGTGCGCCATTAATATCCATATTAGCTATAGCCGTTTTCCTAGTAGTGCCAGGGCGACCTGGCAACCAACATAAGAACGCCCACACGTCGTCGAGGAGAGAAGCGCCGTCGAGGTAGCAATCCGGTGTCATCGTCATCACACCTCCGCCAGGGCAACTCCGACTCCACCATCAACGACCACCGATGAAGCCCTCACCATAAACGAGCGTCGAGGCCTGCGCCGAACAACGCCAAACAGTCCACCGCATGCGCCGAAGACCAGGCAGCTCCGACTCTGGCGACGAGCATTCCAGGGGGAAAGCGCTGGACCTGCGCCAAGCCAGCGCCGTAACCGACCACCCGTCTCGTGTCATCGTCACCGCGGAAGCACCTCCTCTGCAGCTCCGACTTCAGGAAAACAAGTGAGGCTCGGCCACCCCTTGAACACGCCGGATGAGACCGACTACCAAAGCTCAGCAGCAACCCAACTCTCATTATAAAATGATATGCATGCTATGCGTTTTCGAGAAAAAATAAATCCCCCTTTGGTGTTATAAACAACGTGGCCGTCTGACAAGCAAAGGCTAATCAAAGAACAGAGAAAACATGAGCATGTTGCGCATGGAGATCTCGATCCGGCCGTCCAGCGACCTCCTTTGTCTTCATGTGTGTGTGTTGGATCTGTGCCACCTACTACCAGGGACCCGATTGCGCACAAGTGCATAGCTGGGGAGCTGATCCAAAACACGACCCCATCTCGGGCTCTTTAAATCCCACTGTCACATACAGCTGTACTCCCCAGTCAGCACTTGCCAGTCACCAGTAGCTAGCTCCCCCTCTCTCTCCAATGGCTCGCGTCGTCGCCGCCGCGCTGCTTCTCCTGTTCCTCCTCCTTGCTTCGTCGTCCGCGGCCTTTGCCGTCACGGTGCTTGGCCGCAAAGGCAGTACCGCGGCGGAGGGGCCCGTGCAGTTTCCGGGGGTGGGCAAGTACACCGTGATCTTCGATGCCGGGAGCACAGGCACGCGCGTGCATGTCTTTAAGTTTGACAACAAGATGGACCTCCTTGAGATCGGCGACGACATCGATCACATACCAAAGAGGCTGGGTGATGCCACGGGCGATGGCCAACCCTGTGCGTGCGGCGCCTAGGTCCAGACGGACGAAATTTAGTACCACCTCATGTATATGTTTTAAATTCGAATTGAGAGCGTAAATTCACGAGAAGAAGCGTATTGTGACGGTGAACCCGACAAAGTCAATCCGTGCTTTATTATTAGGGAAAGATACACGGGCAGGCCATGGCTTTTGTATTATCGTGAGGAAAAGAGAAAAACAGAAAATCAATAAAGAGGAATTAGGCGTACGAGATGTACTCTCGGCTATCAGTTTTCGTGTGCGCGTGTTCATCTTGTTTGATGTGATCGATCCTGAGGGCGAATTTCCAACACGGGCGACGCAAACCGATATTAGATCGGAAAACCAAAAAGAAACACCGATCAAGACGACCGGCGAAAAAGAGAAAAAACCGAATCGGAAAAAGACTCTCTAGGGCAGCCGGTCAACACGACCGGTGGATGAACCGTACGTACGGGCAGCGCGGCCCCCGGCGGCGGTCATGGAGGCGGACCGCCCCGGAGGCGGCGCGGAGCGGAAGCGTTGGGCGGTGGCTAGGGTTTGGATCGATTAGGTTGATACCATGTTAGAAGGGAGAGAGGGATTGATGGAATAGTTGTTGTATTGCTTGGGCCTCATGGGCATATATATAGGAGTACAATGATTAACTTAGAGCACAAGACAAGTCCAAACAAATCCTAGCCTATATCATCTTTTCTAATAATCAATATACTCAACAAGCGCCATAAGCGCCGGTTCCTAGTATTCTTGCAACCTGGCACATACCGTCGTTCCGCCTTGGGCTTAGCCCATTGAACTCTTTCTTTTCTTATATGTCAGTTTTTTTTACCTCACTGGTTTTGCGAATCTTCTAGATGGTTCCACCTTCCTCGTTTCACTAGGAAGGGCCTGAATCCATCGCGCCCCCGTGGCCCTATGGCCATCGGAGACGAGACGGACCAGCGGCGGCATCAGCGTGAGGCAGAGGAACCCTCGGCCTTTTTTTGGGGTATTGTGGATGTTGATACATTTTTCTGATAAATTTGATCAAATTAGAGATACTTTGACTTCAGAGAAAATTGACACGCGGAATAAAAAGGTCTGGAGTATTTCTCAGTCGAATTGGAATTCCATCGTGAGCGTCCAGGATCTAATTTTATATGCTTGTATCGCATATCATTGCCCATCAGTGAGTGGAATCCTACGTAGGCGTAGCCTTATCTTCACAAGTTCTTCTTTAAGATATTATCTTCACACAAGTCTTGCCACACGTGAGTCACATGAACCCACATCGGAAGTGTCGACCACCTTTTCTAATACCTTTTGATGTTATAAACAACGTGGCCGTCTGACAAGCAAAGGCTAATCAAAGAAACAGAGAAAACATGAGCGTGTTGCGCATGGAGATCTCGAGCCGGCCGTCCAGCGATCTGCTTTGTTTTTTAGTGTGTTGGTCTGTGCCACCTACTACCAGGGACCCGATTGTGCAGAAGAGCATAGCTGGGGTGCTGATCGCAGACTCTAATCCCCTCTCGCGCTCTTTAAATCCCACTGTCACTTGCAGCCGAACTCACCACTTCACCAGTCAGCACTTGCGAGTCACCAGTAGCTAGCTCTCCCTCTCCTCCCCAATGGCCCGCGTCGTTGCCGCGGTGCCGCTCCTCCTGTTCCTCCTCCTTGCTTCGTCGTCCGTGGTCTTCGCCGACACGGTGCTCGGCCGCAAAGGCAGTACCATGGTGGAGGGGCCCGTGCAGTTTCCGGGGGTGGGCAAGTACGCCGTGATCTTCGATGCCGGCAGCACAGGCACACGCGTGCACGTCTTCAAGTTTGACAACAAGATGGACCTCCTTGAGATCGGCGACGACGTTGAGGTCTTCGCCAAGGTATGTATGCCTGTAGCACATATGCAAAAGCAAAACTCACAATTACATCGCTAAGCTCAAGCACGAAATGCAATGTTGGTTGTGTTCGTGGTTCAGGTGTCCCCCGGGCTGAGCTCCTTCTCCGGACGGCCGAAGGAGGCTGCAAAGTCCATGATACCACTGCTCGACAAGGCAAACAGCGTTGTGCCTTGGTGGCAGATGAACAGAACTCCCCTTAAACTAGGGGTAATCTATAGTTCTATATACAAGTTTAATTGAAAAATTAGAATTTACTCTTTTAACTCTTTCTTTACTCTGTCTGTGGTAATTAAACACTGATGAGATATATTAAGCAGGCGACGGCTGGGCTGAGGCTTATCGGAGACAAGCCATCGGAGCAGATCCTTCAAGCGGTAATTGTCACTTTACTAATTAGCACTGTAAATATATATGAGCGTTGGTCTTGACCCTCCCTTGGTACAATTACAGGTGAGGGATATCGTCCACACCAAGAGCAAATTCCAGTACAACCCAAAGTGGATCAATGTCCTCGAGGGATCGCAAGAAGGGTCTTACATGTGGGTAAGTCCGCCGCTTCCTTCCAATCTTGTGAACCTTTTCTCTATAACATTTGGTTATATTTTTTGGAGAGCTTCTATATATCCCAGTTGACTGTGATCCGGCTGTTTTTTTAAATTTCTTCTTACAAATATCAAAAGGTATTATTCTAAAAAAAATATTCATCATGCCACAGAAAATATTCATCTAGTATTTCAAATTGTATTGCATGTGTTGAAAGTTAGAAAATATGAAAAATTGCATGTATCATAATTAGACGGTGGTTGATCTCAACTGAGAGATTTTTCTTATTTGATTTATAATTAACAAACCCGACATTTCTGTATGCAGGTTGCTCTGAACTATCTGCTGGATAGATTGGGAGGAGACTACTCGAAGACCGTAGGCGTGATAGATCTTGGTGGCGGTTCGGTCCAAATGGCGTACGCCGTCTCTCCAAACACCGCAGCGAACGCTCCGGCGACGCCTGATGGCAAGGACCCTTATATCACCAAGGAGTACCTCAAGGGAAATGACTACAACGTCTACGTCCACAGGTCATCAACCATGAAGTCAATTAGACACAACAAGAGCAAATGTTTACTAATAATTAATTGAATTCCACACCATTAAGTTCAAACTCACAGAGAGAGTCGGATTATTTATATACTAAACCAGCGACGAGTAATATGGATAGGAGGAAGTAGTACTATTTTCTAACAAATTAAGTTTGCAGCTACCTGTACTACGGCAACTTGGCTGCTCGCGTGGAGATCCTCAAGGCCAAGTCCGGGCCGTTCAGCTCGTGCATGCTGCGCGGATCCACCGGCAACTACACCTACAACGGCGAGGTCTACGACGCTGCGGCGTCGCCGGAAGGGGCGGTGTACACCAAGTGCAGGAAGGAGGTGGCCAAGGCGCTCAAGCTGGACGCGCCGTGCGCGAGCAAGAACTGCACCTTCGGCGGCGTGTGGGGCGGCGGCGGTGGCGCTGGGCAGGCCACTTTATATGCGGCCTCCTTCTTCTACGGCAAGGCCACCCAGGTCGGGTGGGTGAAGAAGGACGCCCCGAGCGCCAAGTCCAGCCCGGGGGCATTCAGGGCGGCGGCCAAGAAGATCTGCCCGCTCAGCCTGGAGGAGGCCAAGGCGGCGTATCCCGGGGTGCGCGAGACGCCCTACATCTGCATGGACCTGGTGTACCAGTACACGCTGCTCGTCTACGGGTTCGGGCTGGCGCCGGCGAGGGAGATCACGCTGGTGGAGAAGGTGAAGCACGGGGAGTACTTCATGGAGGCCGCCTGGCCGCTCGGCGAGGCCATCGAGGCCGTCGCGCCCAAGAAGCGCATCCAACATGATCCACCCGTCAATGTTGCATGATCGCTAGCTTGTACTATGATCCCAGCAGCGCCGTGGCTCCACTGCACAAGCAACATTTCCCTTTTATGTTTTGGATGGAAAACGATTCGTTCCTACACCTATGATGAGTAACTTAAACAACCTAACTTTCCATCATAACTTGCCTGCAGTCTAATCACGTAAGGATTACGTTAGGAAGTTCGTAGGTGTAGCATTACTCTGATCGTTCCATCGTTTTTAGATCATACAGACTGTGTCAATGCGTCGCTCGCGTAGGAAGCACGCGTTGGTAGCCCCAAGTACCGCATGTGCCCGCTTCATCTGCACGGTGTCATTCTCCTCCACACATTCATCTTTTTCCTCCAAACACATCTCTCTCTCCCAAACGAGCCATATCCCACCACAAGCCTTGAATGGGAGCGCATCATGAAGAGAGAGTTCCAACTATGAAGGGAGGAAGTTGCAACCCATGAAAAAATAGCGTGCTATAACAAAATATCGAGACCCTCAAAATATGCAATTACCGTGCTATATCGCACTATAGCGTGCTATTAGCGAGACATTGTATACTGATTTATTTAGCGGTGCATTTGTCAAAACGCTATAGGGTGTTATTACCGTGCATTTACACATTTTGAGGTACCGGTGAGTAATAGCAAAAACATTTGGAAGACGAAGATTCCTCTCAAATTTTAAAATCTTCATGTGGTATTTTCATATAGGAGTTGTGCTAACCAAAGACAAACTCACACGTCCCAACTGGTCTGGAAGTAAAAACGGTTGTTTTTCTAGTCATGATAAGACAATCAAACACCTCTTTAAGGGTGAGAGCATATGCCTTACTATGGTCGCTTGGGCCTTTGGCTATGTATATATTGTGAATATCGATATTTTTAAATCTAAATTTGATCAAACCTTGCAAAATTTGACTTCATCAACACAAATTTAAGACACTGAATAAAGAGAAACGGAGGGAGTACCACTTTCATGGCAGCAAAGCTGCAAAGCTTCTATCGGTCTTGCTCTGGAGCAAAAGCTAGAATGGGGATCTAATCTCTTTGTACCAAAATAAGTGTATCTGGACTTCTGGAGGGAAGCCATCCACGCCCCTAGTACGAGCGATCCAGTACAATGATTGTTGGGCAGTACGCTCTCCTAGCTGTGGGTCGCCATCCCCCGGCGCTAGCTGCTCCCGCTTAATTGCGTGGCCGGGGTCGAGCAGTGGACGGTCGAGGTACCGCGCTACCTGTCGAGCATTGGACGCTTGATCGAAGCCCCAGTGGTGGTAGGCTCCGCTGAGGACGCTGATGGAGCCATGGATGCAGGATCCGGCTTGCGTGCTCCCTCTTCATGCTCCCATCTATGCTTTCACTTCATCCTACGGCTGTTTTTTTTTTTCCTTTTTCTTTTCTAATCTAATCATCTCTCCCCTGATTTTCAGGGGGTGGGGCCGGGCCTTATTTTCTTCCAATCAAATCAAGCCACGTATGCGGAGCACGGATGGGAGCATGGGAAGGGAGCAGACAAGTCTCGTCCATGGATGCAAGGACCGACGCCCCGTCCCGTCCCCATCGGAGCTTAATTTCTTCCCCGGGCGGCGGCGTTATTGGCGGAGGGTGGCCGCGGGTTGAGCTGCAGCGGAGCGATTCTCTTGAGCCTTACCGCTCGGGTTTGCGGGCTCTGTTCCGTGCGCTGGCGATTTGGGCCCTCAAACCGTAAAACCAAAGAAAAGCACTGCGATTTTGACAAATATAACACAAATTCCGAGAATTCAAACACAGTTTTTATGACATTTGAACATAGTTTTCGCGCCACAACTCAAAAGACATCACATCCATCATCACTCATCCATCACAAGATGAAATCTTCACTGCCACCATTGGCACCACCACTTGCCGAACCACCATGCTCACCGAACCTTGGCACCGCATGGCCTCTTTTGGCTAGCCTCCTCCTTTCCAAGATCTCCAACCTTGCTATGTCATTCCATTCTTTGGTGAGCTCATCCATGTCATTTCGATTCATCATCATGGTCTTGTTCTCCTCTTGAAGGAGCTTGGCCATGGCTTTGTTCTCCTCGGCCATGGCTCCTCTCTCCTCAATGGCGGCCTTGCGCATGGTCTCCTCCTTGAGTAGTTGCCACTTATCTTGCTTCTCTTGAGTCTTCTTGTCGGAAAACTCATTTGCCTCCAATGTATTGATCACCAATGCCTCATTGGACTTGACCATGTGATCTAGCTTGTCCCGCAAGCTTGGTGCCTCTGCTTCCCTCTTGATCTTGTCCTTGACCTTCTTGTTTCCACTAGGCTTGTTCTTGTTTCTTGGCCATCATCATCTTCATCATCATTATCCATCTTGGTGAGTGCACCTCTCTTCGGTGGGGATTCATTGTCAATCAAATTCCACTTCTCGCTATCTTGAAGAAGTTTCCGACAATGTTGTAGTTGAAATGACTTGCGACCAGAAGCTTCCATGTCCTTGTACCTTTCTTGCGCAATTTTGTCCTACAAAATGAAAACAATGTCAAATTATGCAACCACTCCCACGGCTACAAATGATTTGCACAACTTGGGACGTGAAAACAAACTCACATAACCGGATTCAATGGTACCACTTGGAGGTGCATTGCGACTTGCTGCAAGCAAGCAGCCCAACGACAACAAAATCGGCTTGATCACGTCTCAATGACCTTGGAGTGACCTAAAGGTGTGTGGCGTCCTGTTGGGTTACTTTGCCATCATGCGCAAGAACTGATCCTCTACCCTTTACCAATATCGCTTGGTGGTTTGGTCAGTGCCGCTGCACTCATCAAGAGGCACCGATTCCCAAGCGCTGATCAAGATTTTATCTTCCAATTGTGTGTAGTTCTTTGATCTTGCGGCGTGATTTTGCTTGCGCTTCATCGAACAACCCCCCCCCCCCCCGGTCAACCTCCTCCACCTCATCTTCTTCCTCACCGTGACCGTGCACGCCATCTCAATGTAACCGTAATATGCGATTGGTGATTGATTGATGTCGATGGTGTTGTCGTCCAACAAGTGCACAAAGTTGGCAGTCGCATCATGCAAACCGGCGCTACAAATTCGCTCAACAAGTGACGAACAAGCACAATGGCGAAAAGTGAAACAACTAGAAGAAATCGAAGCATCATAGCATGCGCCCAGTTCGTCGAACACCTCGGGGGCGGCGGCATCAGCGTCGTCAGCGGGCATCCTCGGGGTAGCTCTAGCCGAGGCAATCGGGGGAGGTGTTGGCGGGGTAGCTCTTGCGGTGGGCTTCTTGCGTTTGACACCCGAAACCTTCCCTTTCTCCGCTGGTGCGGGCCGGACTAGATTCGCAGTGGCGGTGGCCGGCGCGCGTGCCTTCCTAGCGGGGCCTGCCAGAGCGCCGCCCTGAACAACGATGTTGCCCTGCCGCTTGCGTGGTGGAGCCTTGAACGGCGACGGGCGCGACATGGCCGGCGACGAGATCTAACGGAGGGGTTGGCGCGTGGATGACTTCCACGGTGACGGGTGACGGCTGGGAGGTTTCCATGGCGGCGACACAAAGTCGGGGAAGGTGGTCCGGGGCGGGTGGAGGGAGGTCGATGGCGGCGGAGGGAAGGGGAAACGAGAACTGCAGCGGAAATGTCCCTCCCGCCAAATATCGCTACCGATAGGGGTCAAGCTTGGGTCAGCCTCCCACCCCGTGTATCTAAAGGTTGAGGGCGAAGATTTGCCGCGCCCCGCAAACTTTTTCTCAGGCCGCGGTCCGATACGGTATCCGTTCGGGTCACTTTTTTCGTCGAAAACCGTAAACTGACGGTTTTTTTGTGGGTCGGCACGATATAAGAGGTCTGCTAGAGATGCTCTAAAGCCAGTAGTGGTTTGATCGGCTCATAATAAGTCTCCGGCCGCTACTCGCCCTCCGAAATCACTAGTTATGATGTACTCCTAGTTGCCTGAAAATAGCGGCTCACTGGAAATCACACTCTACTGAAAACAAGAGGCATATGAGCCGACTGGCCACGCCAAGCCCGACCCATCTTCACTTAAAAAAAGTTAGCGAATTTATAAAATGTTCATCGATTTCAAAACTTATTCACGACTTTGAAAAATATTCCAGTATTTAAATAATCTTCATGAATTAAAAAAATCACAAAATTATTTATTTATTAGTACAAGGTAATCATGTATATTGTCTCTTATTGAGAGGGTTCCGAAATTGCATCCATGTTTTAGGCAATTTCCACCCGAATAATTTTTCAGATCACGGCACAGATCAACTGTTAGAGATTAAAAGCACGCGCAGGTGCGTGCCCCCTGAGTTTTCGCTGCCATATGACATGTCAAACTTTTGAATAGCCGAATAGAGTAACATGATCCACGTGCATGCCAAAGGAGGAACGAAGTTGATGAGCGAATTGATGGAGACTAAAATTTTAAAATCCACCGAGTGGGTGTATGATCTAATTTTCTATGTGTGCATCCCATATCATTGCCCGATGATGAGCGGAATCCTATGTCTGTGTGGGCTTTTCTCCACAAGCAGTGGCAGACATACCATTGGGGCGAGCAGGGGCTGCCGCCCCGGCTCTCCTGGTGCGGAACATGTTACCCTGGACGAATGAACATAAAAATTATGTGATACTATGTTTTGTACCCATAAGTGCCATAATCGCCGCTCGCTTAGGAAAATGTTGGTGTCGATGTTCAAAGCTGAGGAGTCGGATTTTCTCAAGGAGCCCCAAACCGATGATTTTTCTCCAGCAAACCCGTCTTAGCAGTAAGTTTTTACAACTAGTCCATTTTTCCTTCGAGCAGGGTATATAGCTGTTTGATTAGTTTCTTTTTACTTTGTTTCAACAAGGCTAGAAATTGTGGTCCACCAAGCTGGTCTCCCCGTCTCGTCAGGCAGATGCCACAGACCCTGACTATATATGAGCTCTGCCTGGCTGACAACATTCACACTGCCCTCATATATTGTGACGACATTTTTTTTTTATCAAAAGGGCATCGATGGCGAGGAAATCGCCTTCATCATCGACCAGCTGCGATCATTTTTTCTTTTGGCGATTTCGTTTTTGAAATTTATGAAGAATTTTCCAATTCATGAACATATTTTGAATCAGCACACTTTTTTTGAAAATTGGGAACAGTTTCTGAAACTCACAAACATTTTTTTATATATTTTTGAGAATATTTGTTAAATAATTCTCTACAACTTTTGAAATTTGTGAATTTTTTTTCAAATTAGAGAACATTTTTGAAGAGGCAAACTATTTCCAAAATCATGTATATTTCTTAATTCTCCAAAGTTTGCTTTTCAAAATCCTGAACATTTTATGAAAATCACGAACATTTTCATTTTTAATAATCATGAACATATTTTTAATTCACGGCCATTTTATGATGTCTTGGAAACAATGCAAAGTTCGAAATTATTTAAAATTTTGGATTTTTTAAATCCAAATTATTTGAAAGAAGTCAATTACAAAATGAAAATAAAAGAAAATAGCGGGCTTCCCACCCGCGCACGGGCCGGCCCAAAGTGGGTGGTGGGCGTTACACTCCCCCGTTTTCCGGCGCCACTGCACAAAATAGGAGTTCCCCTCTCCTCCACCGGTTTTGATTTTTTTCCTGTTTTTTTTTCTATTTTTTTGTTTGGTTTTCTTGGGTTTTTTCTTTTGTTTGTTTTCTATTTTTGTCTTTTCGTTTTTATTTTCTACTTTTTAAATTTCTTGATATTTTTTCATTTTCCGTGAACTTATTAGAAAAACACGGAAAAATTCAACAAGCGATTTGTTTTTCCAAATTTGTGATTTTTTTCTCAAATGCGCAACCTTTTTCCAAAGTCGTGGACATTTTTCATACTCATGAAAGTTTTTTTAATACACGGACTTTTTCTAAAATGCATGATATTTTTTCATATTTGTGAACTTTTATTAAATGCACATACTTTTTTTCATATTCTGAGACATTTTTCAAGCTTATGAACTTTTCCGTACTCGTGAACTTTTCCAAATTCGTGAACTTTTCTGAAATGCCTGAACTTTTTTCAAATTCATGAATGATTTTTTAACGCATTTGGTATGTTCTATCGTCATCAAGACCCGACACAGTACTTGCCGCCAGCAGTCATAACACTTGATGATCGGGAGAGACAGGCAACGACGACGATGGTGGTGACGGGCCTATATGTCAATTACGACGGCGGCAGCAAGCGGTGACCGAATTAATGTGGAGCGGAGGAGTGGCAGGTCGTACGGGGTGTCCATGGTGGTGTGTGGTGGCCAGTGGAGGTAAGGACGACTGCGCCGGAGTGGATGCGGTTGAGTGGGAGAGAGAGGCGGCCGCGGGAAGGGGGAAATTATCCTGAGGAGTGACCCTGGTCGAGTAAATATAAGTGGTGGCAACCCGAGGAGTAAATTTTTGAGGAGTTAAAGATGATAAGGGACCGTCTAGCTCCATCTAACTCCTCAAAACAAAAATTTAGGGAGTTAACCAGCTTTGTGTTATTGGCTAGGGATGCTCCAAAACCATGTTATTATGTGGAATTTTCTGGAATACTCATCTCTCCTAATGCTATGTTACAAATATATACAAGTAAAATGTACGTGCGTTGAATTACAAACTTGTTGGTGATTACATCCATGCACGTGCAATTGGAAGCTTGTTGGCTATTTTCATCGATCCACCTTCATGAAAGTGAATAGATTTCTTTCCATCACAGCCTTGCGGTAGATTTTAACTTGATTTCTACGGTAGTGAAAGCAGTCCCTCCAATCATACCTTTTGTTGAGGCTCCAAAGCTTACTATTTGTTTATTCAAAAAAATTGCAATGAATTTGTTTATAGAAATTTGAAAAGGATTGAAAAATAAATCAATTGAGAATAAAAAGTGATAACTAACAAAACTCGTAATCTTGTTTTTTTGGCAAATCAATACCGTAGAGTATTAGACATGAGTACTTCTATTATGCAGCAATATGGCAAACTGTTACAACTCAGTCACAAGTATACCCATACAGTCTTTTATAACCAAATAAACCAAAATCTTGCGGTTGTCTACACAAACAACGTTGTTGCATTGACAACTCCCTCAGATAATTAGATGTGGGCCATGCGTGATGATTATGAAATTCACCACAAGTTTCATGACGCCCCTAGAATCTACTCTCCTTTTCTCGTTGGCCCTCTAGAATCTATTGTTCATGCCCTGCCTACCTCCCTCGAACGATCTTGTCCCACTTTAGCTACATTTCAGTCAGCTGAAATTTCACTTTTAGGTCAGTCGATTTTGTGGCCATTGGATTTTTCTCTGAGATTCGTGCTGCGTTTTTTTTTCTGGCGTATCTAGTTTGTTGTGTGGGCTTTTTCTTTTTTTTCACCGACCCCCTTATTTGGGTCAGTCGATTTCCTTCTGGGCCGAGGCCCATTAACCGCGCGATCCTGCCCTCCTCTCTCTCCCTTCGTATTTTTAATATTTTTTGTTAGTTTGTATGTGCTTTTGCTTTTATTTTCTGTTTCTCTTTGTTAGTTGGTTTTATTTCTATTTTGTGGATATTTTTTGGGATGTTGGGTGAGTGTAATGTACACACATACATAATTTGCAATATGTGCGAAAATTAGACTACTATATGATTATTGTTTGCGTACTAAAAAAGTGAAATTTAAGAGCAAAGTTGTGTGCAAATTTTGCAAACTCTTTTTGTTATTTTTCATGTGTAATAATAATGCTACAAATTCATTCTTCCCTATTTTAATTTATTCATTTTTTTGTTTCTTCTTAAAGGGTAATACTAATGACATAATTTATTCTTTCTTTCAAAAAAATATTATTTTGAATCTGTTTTAATTTCTATTATATATTTTCTCCTTAAAGGGTAATACGTAAGCCACTAATCCATTCTATCTTGAAAACTTTGGTATCTCAGTTTTAGTATTATTTTAGTTCCTTTATTCTTTAATGATGATACCAATGCCACAAATTCGTTTCTTCTTAAGAAACTTCTGTTTTGTGAAAATTACACTAGTATATGCGTATTCCTGCATATTAAAAAAATGCACAACTTCTGCGCAAATTGTTTGCAAAATATTTCATTATTTGTTTTATTATTTTCAGTTTATTTCTTCTTAACGGGAACCAATGACACCAATTCATTGTTCCATAGAAAACTTCACTATTTATTTTTGTTTCATTTTTATATCATTTTCTTTATTCTTTAAGGGTAATACCTATACCTCTAATTCATTCATACTTAGGGTTTTTTTGTGACATTTCACTATTTGTGCTTATTCTGGCATATTATAAAAAAGCGCAATTTCTATTCGAACCGCATGCACAATTTTTTATTGTTTTTTTTACTTTTCTTTCTTCTTAATGGTAATACCGATAGCACTAATTCATTATTTTGATCCGGAGAAGTAGAGACACCATGGATCAAATACCAATGCCACTAATTTGTTCTTTCTTTAGAAAATTTTCTTTTTGCGAAAAATTTAACTATTATGTGTTTATTCTTGCATATTATAACAAATCACAATTTATGTGCAGATTGTGTGCAAATCTTTTCATTATTATTTTAGTTTGTTATATCATTTTCTACCCTATTTAGGGGTAATTTTGCTTCATTTTTTATTTCTGTTTCCTGTTTCTATGAGTTTTTCTTTCTCCCATTTTTGTTCCTTTATTGGTTATTTTTGTTTTTTGTTGGTTTTTGGCTGAGTGTAATTATATACAATCAAGTACTATATAATATGTGCCAAACTTTCATGATTATATGTACACCAAAAATGCGCAACTTTTGTGCAAATTATTTAATAAATTGTTTTATTATTTTCAGTTCCTTTCTTCTTAATGGGAAACCAATGACACTAATTCACTATTTCTTAGAAAACTTAACTATTTATTTTTGTTTAAGTTTTTATTTCATTTTATTTGTTCTTTCAGGTAACAATACTTCTAATTGATTCCTAGGTAGGATTTTTTGTGTGGAATTTCACTATTTGTTCTTATTCTTGCATATTATAAAGCGCAATTTCTATTCAAACCGTGTGCAAATTCTGTCATTATTTTTTTTCCTTTTCTTTCTTCTTAAACATTAATACCGATACCACTAATTCATATTTTGATCCGGAGAAGTAGAGAATCCATGGATCAAATACCAATGCCACTAATTCATTCTTTCTTTAGAACATTTTATTTTTGCCAAAAAATTACTATTATGTGTTTATTCTTGTATATCATAACAATGCGCAATTGATGTGCAGATTGTGTGCAAATTTTGTCATTATTTTGTTTTAGTATTTATAACATTTTCTTTCCTATTTAAGGGTATTTTTGCTTCACTTTTTTATTTCTGTTTTCTGTTTCTATGGGTTTTTCTTTTCCCCTTTTTCTTTCCTTTATTGGTTATTTTTGTCGTTTGTGGGTTTTTGGCTGAGTGTAATTATATACAAACAAATACTATATAATATGTGCCAGAATTCATGATTATATGATTATTTTGCATATTACAATAAAGGGCAATTTCGGTGCAAAGTTATGCGCAAGTTTTTTTAGTTGCCTTTCTTCTTAAAGAAAATACATTATTTCAGTTACACTCTGTGGAAATTATAGTAGAATGCAAAAAATCCACAATTATATGGTTATTCTTTGCATATTTTAAGAGGTGTAATATCAAGCAACTTGTGTGCAAGTTTTGAAAGTTTTTTAATTTTTAATTTTCTTTCTTTGGGTTTCATTCTTTCTTAGAAAACTTCATTATTTGATTTAGTTTTAGTTTTTTTCTTCTGAAAGTATAATACCACTGCCACAAGTGTTTTACTGTATTTGTTCATTCATTCTAGTCTGTACGTAGTCCCTATTGAAATATTCAAATCATCTTATATTTATGTATGCCTTATATTTATGTATGAAAGCAGCAGTTCACAAGTGTACGTGCATGCATGAATGGTCTGTACACATGCACCCACAAGTTAAAATTTTAATTTGGGTAAAGCATGTAAAACGTAAAGAAAGAAAAGAGCGTTAACAAAATGAAGCATGCACCTTACAGTTAGAGGCACGCTTGACTGAAACATGTTTGGGTCAGTCGACTGACCCAAAACTTGTTTTTCAGTCAGTTCCATCTTGTCCTCCCTCACATATCTCTCAACTTTCCCCCAACCCAATCTTTGTACGTCTCCACAGCGGAGGCGATGGACCAGCTGGCCACCGGCAGCTGGGAAGCGAGGCGGCCACCTCGTGCAACCACCATGCCTTCAGATCTCCTGCTACTCCTACACCTATCCATGCGTCTGTGTTTAGACTGACCCTGGCGACCTGCTCATCAACTCCGAAAGGCAGCGGACATGTGAGCACGGTGACAAGACGAAGGTAGGCATGCACAGTGGTGATCGACTTCCAAAGGCCAAAGCAATGGCATGCTCCCTGACACGCGCCATGTCCGGCCACCGTACCCCCTCCCTGCCTCGCGGTCAAGCTACTCAGATACACCATTGGTGTTGTCAATCTCCTACTTCATTTTATTGTCAAAAAATTCTCCTGTACTTTTTTTATTTCTTTAATCGATAATCGTGGAAAATTCCAGAGTCCAGAGAGGACCGAGATTTCGACGGGCTACATTAGAGAGCTTAACTTCAGATTCTCAAGGAAAATGTTAGCGTCGATGTTCAAAGCCGAGGAGCCAAATTTTCTCAAGGAGCCCCAAACCGATGCTTTTCCTCCAGCAAGCCCGTCCGAGTAGTATCTATTAACAACTAGTCCCTTTTTCCTTCTAGCAGGGTATATAGCTGTTTGATTAGTTTTTTTACTCTGTCTCACCAAGACTAGAAGCTATTGAAAGTGCATGTGTCACTTAAATTATATTTTGGTGTGATGACAATATGGTTAGTGGAACTAATACCGGTTGCTAAAGTTTATCTCAGGATATTGGTTCCAGGTTCTTCTTGATGGAGATGTGCGACACCCCATTTCAAAAAGATCAAAGGCGTGGTTTGCCGGCGATTCTAAGGTTTTCTTTTTGGTTCGATTCGAGTCGTAGGAAAGACCGCGCTATTAAGAAGGGTCGTTGTGGATCTATGTTGTGTGGGAATGCCATTGCCAAAACTTTTACAGCAGCCTTCCCACTCCTACCACCATATTTTCCATAGTGTGCTAGGTGAGGTACCCAGAAAGTTTGCAACCGAATGTTTCTGGATACCCCATGCGCAGGGGGTCTTTTGACCCCCATGTGCACGGGGTAGTCAGGAACTCTCTGGGTACCCCGTGCGCATGAGGTGCTGGGTAAACTCTCTGGGTACCCCGTGCGCAGGGGGTTCTGCGAATGTTCCTGGGTACCTGATACGTCTCCAACGTATCTATAATTTATGAAGTATTCATGCCATGTTTACAACAATTTTATATGGTTTTGGTATGATTTGAATGGAAGTAACCCGGACTGGCGCTGTTTTCAGCAGAACTACTTTGGTGTTGTTTTTTGTGCTGAAATAAAAGTTCTCGGAATTGGATGAAACTTTTTGACGATTTTTTTGGAAGAAAAGAAAAATAATGGAGCAAAGAACCACCGGAGGGGGGGGGGGGGGGGGCTAGCTGCCCACAAGGCACCAGGGCACGCCACCCCCCTGGCGCGCCCTGGTGGGTAGTGGGCCCCCTGAGGCCCATCTTCGCGTGAAACCGATGCTAAAAATCCTATATATCTAGAAACCTCCAAAAGATAACCTAGATCGGAAGTTCTGCCCCCGGAAGCCTCTGTATCCATGAAAAGCCAATCTGGACCCTGTTCCGGCACCCTACCGGAGGGGGAATCATCACCGGAGGCCATCTTCATCATCCCGGCAGCCATCATGATGAGGAGGGAGTAGTCCACCCTCGGGATTGCGGGTTTGTACCAGTAGCTGTGTGTTTAATCTCTCTCTCGTGTTCTTGATTTAGCACGATCTTGATGTATTGCGAACTTTTTTAATATAGTTGGATCATATGGTGTTTTCCCCTCTCTATCTTGTTGTGATGAATTGAGTTTTCCCTTTGAGATTTTATTATTATCAGATTGAATACTTTTATGGATTTGAGAACACTTGATGTATGTCTTGCTATGAATACCACGTGGTGACAATGGGGTATCATACTGATTCACTCGATGTGTCTTTTGGCACTCAACTCGTGGATTCCCGAGGTGACATTGGGGTAATATCTGCACAGGGGTTGATGCACGTTCTCGTCTTTGTTTCTCCGGTAGAAATCTTGGGGCACTCTTTGAGGTTATTTGTGTTGGATTGAGTATTATGATTATGAAATTGTTTGATGCATATCGTATAATCAACTCACAGATACTCGTGGTAACATTGGAGTATCTAGGTGACATTAGAGTTGGTTGATGTGTATCATATGGTGTTATTTTAGTACAAACTCTTGCATAGATCGATCGGAAAGGATAACTTGGTGTTATTTTAGTACGAACTCTTGGAAAGATTGATCGAAAAGAATAATTTTGAGGTGGTTTCGTACCCTACAAACAATTTCTTCTTATGTTCTCCGCTAGATAACAACTTTGGAGTGATTCTTCATCGCACATTGAGGGATGGTTATATGATCTAATTATATTGGCATTGTTGAGAGATTTCACTAGTGAAAGTATGAACCCTAAGCCTCATTTTCAAGCATTGCAATACCGCTTGTGCTCACTTTTATCACTTGCTATCTTGCTGTTTTTATTTATTCATATTATAAAATATATTTGTACCATCCATATTACACTTTTATCACTATCTCTTCGCCGAACTAGTGCACCTGTACAATTTGCCATTTTATTTGGTTTGTTGGGGACACAAGAGACTCTTTGTTATTTGGTTGTAGTGTTGTTTGAGAGGGACCATCTTCATGCCATGCCTCCCACGGATTGATAAACCTTAGGTCATCCACTTGAGGGAAAATTGCTATTGTCCTACAAAACTCTGCGCTTGGAGGCCCAACACGAGTCTACAAGAATAAAGTTGCATAGTAGACATCAAGCTCTTTTCTGACGGCGTTGCCGGGGAGGTGAGTGCTTGAAGGTATATCTTTAGATCTTGCAATTGAATCTTTTAGTTTCTTGTTTTATCACTAGTTTGGTTCATAAAAGAACTACAAAAAATGGAATTGAGGTGGCCTCATATTATTTGTCTTTATCATGTCTTTATTGAAAATGATGGAAAGGAAAATTGTGCTAAGTTGTTAGAAGAAGAATTCAATAAAATGTTTGGCATATAATATTTGAATGATGAGCATGTTTACGATGTTGTTAGTATGAATTCTTTGAATATATGCGATGCTAGTGATATGCAAAGCCATAAGCTTGGGGATGCTATGTTTGGGAAGATGGTATTTTTAGTCCCCCAAGTTTTGATGAGAACATTTATTATGATGAAAGCATGCCTCCTATTTATGATGATTATATTGATGAAAGTGGGTTTGGAAGAGTGTCAACTCTAGGTAATAATGACCCCACTATCTTGGAAGAGGTTTCAATTGACTATGATAATTTTTTTGCTATTTATGATATGATTATTGTGATGACATGTATGCTATAAAGAATAATGATAACTATAAAACTTGTCATCATGATTTTAATGTTCAATTCGATGATGTCAATCAATTATCACATGATAGCTGTTTTGTTGAGTTTGCTCCCACTACTATTCATGAGAATAATTTTGCTTATGTGGAGAGTAATAAAATTTCTATGCTTTTAGATCATGAAAAAATGATTTGTGTGATAGCTATATTGTTGAATCTACTGATAATTACTATGAGAGAGAAACATATGCTTTAGCAATAATATCAAGTTTTCTCTCTATGTGTTGAAAATCTTAAAGTTATGCTTGTTTTACCTTCCTATGCTAGTTGATTCTTGTTCCCATAAATTGTTTGCACACAAAATCCCTATGCATAGGAAGTGGGTTAGGCATAAGTGTGCTTGCCATGTGATTCATGATCTTTTTCATGTTTCGATTCTTTACTTTTACGTGAGCATCATTGAAATCATCATGCCTAGCTAAAAAGGCATCAAAGAAAAGCGCTTGTTGGGAGATAACCCAATATTTATACCTACTGTTTTTGTGTGTTCACATGATTAGGCTACTGTATTAATCATGTTTTATAGCTTCTGTTTCAATAAAGTGTCAAGTAAAGCCTTTGGGATAGTGTGGATGATAGTTGATTTGATTCTGTGCAAAAACAGAAACTTTTGCGCCCAGTTCTGGAATTTTGTAAATTCACATAAAAGCGCTTTTGCTCTGAAGTTTTTAAAGATGATTTTTATATAAATTCCCTACATTTTCCTAATTTTTCCGAATTTTTAGAGTTGCATAAGTATGGTCCTTGTTCAGATCATTATAGGCTGTTCTGTTTTTGACAGATTCTGTTTTCAATGCATAGTTTGCTTGTTTTAGTGTTTCCATAGCTTATATTAAGTGATATAAATTGTGGAAATGATAAGGTACAGTAGATAACAATTATGAATCTTGTCTTTGACTGTACCAAAGTGAATGGTTTGCCCTTTATTATACTAACCTATCTCACGAAGTTCCGTTAAGTTTTGTGTGATTGAAGTTTTCAAGTTTTGGGTGAGATATTGATATGAGGAGAATAAGGAGTGACAAGACCCTAAGCTTGGGGATGCCCAAGGCACCAAGGTAATATTCAAGGAATATCCAAGCAACTAAATTTGGGGATGCCCCGGAAAGCAAAGCATCCCCTCTTTCGTCTCCAACATTATCGGTAACCTTACTTGGGGCTATATTTTCATTTGTCACATGATATGTGTTTTTCTTGGAGCATCATTTTATTTTGTTGAGATTTGCTTTCTGTTATTTAAAATAACATTTTGTGTCTTTTATTTCAATAAAAGTCTCAAGGATAGCCTTCACCATGCTTATTTTGCAAGTCAATATGTTGCTGTTTGAAAACAGAAAGTTGCACACTAGTGCGTGAATTCTTGAGAAAAGTCAGAATGTGATAAAATGTTGAATTTTTTTTGCACAATAATCTATGATAAATTTTCTACAGTGTGGTAATTTTTTAGAATTTTTGGAGTTAGAGAAGTATGTATCTTCTTGCATTGTTTACAGACTGTCATGTTTAGACAGATTGCTGTTATGTTTGCATTGTTTGCATATGTTTGCTTATTTAATGATTCTATTTGAGGATAGGAGTATTGAATATGCAGAGGCATTTAGTATGCAATGTTAAATTATAATTTTAGTGATTTTCTACAGTAGAGAATGATAAGGTTTTGCATTGATTTATACTAACTCATCTCCCGAGTTCTTGTTGAGTTTTGTGTGGATGAAGTTTTTAAGAATTAGGGAAACCGTGATACGAGAGTAATGAAGAAGACACAAGAGCTCAAGCTTGGGGATGCCCAAGGCTACCAAGATAATATTCCAAGAAGTCTCAAGCATCTAAGCTTGGGGATGCCCCGGTAGGCATCCCACCTTTCTTCATCAACAATTATCGGTTAGCCTCGGTCGAGCCTAAGTTTTTTGCTTCTTCACATGATGTGTGATATTCTTAGAATTTCATTTCATTTTGTTTTTATTTATGTTTAATAAAATACTTAGGATCTGAAAGTTTTTAAATGAGAGAGAGTCTTTAAATGGCTACCCATTTACTTAACTACTCGTTTGATCTTCACTTATCTTTTTGGAGTAGTTTGTCATTTACTCTTGTGCTTCACTTATATCCTATGAGTAAATTGTTGAATGAATTGAATATCATGAAGTTGAAATTATATGTTCATATCATGACTAGTAGTAGCTTCACATCGGGTTTAGAAAGTGAAATCTTTTGAAGCTTGACAATCACAATATTGGTCATACAAGCAATTCATAACTGATTAGTATAAGGAAGAGAAATTTCACATACAAATATATTATCTTGGACATCTTTTATGATTGTGAATACCCATTAATTATTTTCAAACTTGAGCAAATTAGTTGAAGTCAGCCAAGGAAGACAACGTAATTAGTTATGGTTGTGTATATTTGCATAGATCAGTTATATTGTTATGGATCCTCCAACATGTGGTGCTTGCTTAGGATCTTTTGCTAGCCAAAAATCCGTACTAAGTAGAAATTCTACTTGTGCATCCAAAAACCCTTAAACCCAGTTTCTTGCCATGAGTGTCCACCATATCTACCTATGGATTGAATAAGATCCTTCAAGTAAGTTGTCACCGATGCATAAAGCAATAAAAATTGCTCCTAAATATGTTTGATCTTTTATTGTAAGGGAAAATAAGTGTTGTACAAACTTGTGATGGCAAAGCAATAAAAGCGACAGACTGAATAATAAAGGTTGCTATCATAAGGGGCAATATAACGTGATGTTCCTTTGCACTAAGAGCTTGCGCATCCAAAAATTAAAAGCGCATGACAACCTCTGCTTCCCTCTGTGGAGGGCCTATCTTTTACTTTTCAATATTTACTTTTATGCAAAAGTCAATAGTATGCATTCTCATTTCAACCTCAATTATTCTCTAGTTGGTAAGCAACATGTGGCGGGGAAAGATCTAGGCACATATGGCCAGTTAAATATATTTGATCATGATTTATTATTGTTGACAACTATCTCTATGATAAATGAGTTGGAGGCAAAACATTAAGCCCCTATCTTTCTCTGTGTTCGATGGATGCCATTTGTTCTAAAAATATGCTTTGAGTACTAGCAATCATAAAAGACTATATGATGATTGAGTATGTGGAGCTCTTACTTAGACTTTGTTGAGAATAAGTTGAATTGTAATTGTTTGGTGACTAAGAACATAGGTTGTTAAGTTTCAAGAGAAGGAATTGTTTGAACCATAACATGTGAATTGATTGCTACTTTATCATGATGACTTTTATGAGAAAGAGTAGCTGTTATGATGCTAGGAAAAGTGATTGAAATTATCATTGATCAAACTTATGCACTTTGCTAGCATTCACACTTCATAAATTATTTCTTTTATCATTTACCTACTCGAGGACGAGTAGGAATTAAGCTTGGGGATGCTGATACCACTAGTAGAAAAAGGGCCTATTGTCCCGGTTGGTAAGGGCCTTTTGTCCCGGTTTTTGAACCGGGACTAAAGGGTCGTTACTAATGCCCTAACCCTTTAGCCGGGACAGATGGGCCTCCACGTGGCCGGTGCGGCGAGCCCAGGCAGGAGGGCCTTTGGTCCCGGTTGGTGGCACTAACCGGGACCAATAGGCATCCACGCGTGAGCTTTTCAGGGGTTGGGGTTTTTGTTTTTTTTGAAAGGGGGGGGTGTTGGGGGTTTTGGGGGGTTAATTTAGGTGTTTCATATATTGTGTTAGCTAGCTAATTAATAGAGAGAAGTGTCCTCTCTTATCTCCGTGCTTGGTCGACGCTACGTACTATATACGTATGGAGAGGACTAGACACGCTAGCTAGTAATCAAATGAAGGAAACAGAAGATCGTCATGAACATATGCATACAGAGAGAAGTGATATCGACCCCCTCTCCTTCTCCGAGAGATTGGTCGAACAACAAGTTCTCGTATATCTATCCGACACTACCGGCTACATATGTACAATAATTATCTCTTACAATATAATCTCCTAATTAAATTGTAAGAACACAGGGTCCACATAGTATTCTCCGTTTTCAGCGATCACGTGGTCAAGGAAGAATGCCACCAATTCCTCTTGAATTGCTCGCATACGATCTGGTGCTAGGAGTTCATCCCGCTTCCGAAACATATAATTTGAAGAAGGGGGTCAATACATATATATATATATATATATATATATATATATATATATATATATATATATATATATATATATGAATAAATGAAACTCAACACAAATGATGGTAATAAAATAAAATTGTGAATATTATTGCTTACGCACTTCATATTGTTCGTCAGAGTAGCCCCGCTCACAGGTCGTGTAGCGGATGGACTCGCAAACGTAGTATCCACAGTAATTATTCCCGGGTTCCTGCCACAACCACTTTACAAGAAATAGAGGTCAATCAAACTGATAAGCAAGCATGCTAAATGGTATTGATGAAACTAGCGCTTGAATCACTAGGAGATGCGCGGAACATGCTACTATAGTACTTACTTTCGGGTGTTTAAATTGCAGCTTCTTCGGCAGTCCCGGAGCTTTTTTGGTGAATTTTCTCCAAACCCTGCCAAACAAAGAAAACAATTACTTGATATCAGGAAATGAACAAAGTTGCTGATATGGTGGATAATGATCGATTTAACTTACTTCTCGAGCATTTGAGTCATGTCCGCATAGTCCTGGGGATCTTTTCGTCTCGAGTCTAAGACGGTTACTACTCCCTGCTCAAGCTTAATCTCTAGGAGATTATAGTGGAAGCTGCGCACGCATGCATAAGTCATCAATTACATTACTATAACCTGGACTAATAAGGGAAACCGAATATGCACAATACAGTAACACTCACTTGAAGTTGTAAGGAAAGAGTATTATATCTTTGTTTTCATTTATTACCAACGATCGTAGCAAGTTGGCCTCGGTATTTTCGGCATGATATTTAACCTCAGTTGCATCTATGAGATTTGTGTTAATGAACCCAATATTACTGATTTGTCTTTTCTTCAATTCGGCGATCTTCAATCTGCATAATATAGTGAGGATAATTATAAATACATGCAATGAAAGAGCTGAGCTATATAGAGAGACTTAATGACAGAAGTAGTACTACTTACAGACAGTAGCAAGTGACCGTTGATTTATCGAGGGCCTTTTGATTGAAAAACTGGAAGAACTCCTCAAATGGAACATTCAACAGTTCAATTCCAACGAGGTCATGCTCCGGTTTAACTCTCAGCGTCAAAGTATCCCTCCCCCAGACTCCCTGCAGGTTTTCATGTACCAATCATGTAATCTTCGCATCTCCGCTTCGACAAATGTCTTTGCAATAATGCGCTCATAGTTGCCGTTCGGCGGAGACTTTGGTGGTTTTGTCAGGGCAGCCAGAGTGCGCTTCGCTTTCACCGGATCTACCTTCTCCTCCGGAGGTGGATGTTTATTTGCTTTCACCCCTTCAAAGAAGTTCGTCACTTCGGCTCGCACGATCTTCCCGGTTTCCTCCTCGGTCCTCTCGTATGGTAACTTCTCTGGAGTCTTCAGAGAAGGACCGAATCTGTATTGCCTCCCGCCTCTGGCTGTACTCCTAGACGCCGGCAGAGCAGACGGAGCGGCTGCGGCTGTCTTCTTTCCTTGTTTACGAGGCGGAGGAGAAGGACTATGACGCGCCGGAGCAGCCGGAGCGGCGGCGGGTCTCTTCCGCCCTTGCTGACGAGGCAGGGAAGGAGGAGGTTGGCTGCTCTGGCGCGCCGGCGCAGGCGGAGAAGGAGGCGGAGTGCCGCCATGCGCCGGAGAAGGAGGCTGAGTGCCCTGATCACTCGCCGGAGGAGGAGGCGGAGGAGGAGGCGGAGTGCCGCCACGCGCCGGAGAAGGAGGCTGAGTGCCCTGATCACTCGCCGGAGGAGGAGGCGGAGGAGGAGGTGGAGTGCCCTTACTCGCCGGAGGCGTCCAGTTCGGAAGATTGATGAGCTCCTTCCGCCATAGGCATGGAGTCTTCATAGCAGAACCCAGCCGAGTCTCCCCTTCACCGGTAGGGTGGTCAAGCCGGAGGTCCTCAAATCCCTCCGTTATTTCATCCACCATCACCCTAGCATATCCTTCTGGAATCGGCCGGCAGTGGTAGGTCGCGCCGGGTTCAGGAGGTAAAACAGAGCCAACAGCCGCGTTGACTTTGAAGTTCTGCCATTGCGTCATAAGGTGGCAATGTTGAGACTCCGTGATAGCATCCACGGGGTAGCTAGCAGGAGCCGTCAAGACATGCTCTGGCTGAAGCAGCTCGGTGGAAGCCACGCTGCTTCTCCGCTGAGATGGCAGGGTAGCTTCGGGGGTAGTTTCGGCATGTCGATTGGCGTCTCGTTCCTCTAGCGCTTGAACCCTTTCGTGCAGCTTCTGAATTTGGGTCTGCTCCACTTTTTTCCTCCTCTCCTGGCTTTTGCAACTGCCTGCGTCTGGAAAACCAGCCTTCCACGGAACGGAGCCTGGCGTGCCTCGTGTCCGTCCAGGGTGCTCAGGATTCCCGAGGGCCATTGTGAGCTCGTTGTTCTCTCTGTCTGGAACGAACGTCCCTTGCTGCGCTGCATCGATATAGTGCTGAAGCCTCTTGACTGGTATTCTCAAAAGCTCGTCTGTCCAAACGCACCTCCCTGATACAGGGTCCAATTTTCCGCCAGCCCCGAAGAACCAAGTCCGGCAATGGTCCAGCCAGTTCATTGTCTTTGGTTCGATCCCTTTATCAAGCAGATCATTCTCAGCCTTGGCCCACTTAGGCCGGGCTTTGAGGTCGCCACCTGACCCCGTGCGATGGTGAAGCTTCTTCTTCGCAACATTCTTCTTGTTTGTCGCTGACATCTTCTTACTCTTTTCCGGTGTCTTGTGGGCCACAAATGCGGGCCAGTGATCTCTGATCTTCTCATACCGGCCGATGAATTCTGGTGTCTCTTCTTTGTCGACAAACGTTTTCAGCTCATTCTTCCACCTCCTGAATAGGTCTGCCATCTTCTTAAGAGCATGAGACTTGATTAATTGATCTTTAACTGGCTTCTCCGGATCCTCCTCTGGCGGTAGGGTGAAATTTGCCTTTAGCTCAGTCCAAAGATCATCTTTCTGCATATCATTGACATAAGACACCTTAGGGTCTTCCTTCTTAGGCTTATACCATTGGTGGATGCTGATCGGGATCTTGTCCCTAACAAGAACCCCACACTGAGCAGCAAATGCTTCCTTTGTCCGGATGGGTTCAATTGGTTGGCCGTCACGCGCGATTGCTGTGATCTCAAACCTTTCATCCGAGTGCAACTTTCTCTTCAGGCCTCGTCTCTTTACCGAAGTTGTGCTCGATCCGGAGGGCTAGAAAAAAGAAGAAAGACGAGAGTTAATTAATATGTGTACATACCAAAACAATGAATGCATCAGTTAGCTAGTCAGCACAGGCTTAACTAATATATTTACCTGGCCGGACTCTGTTCGGTCACTGGAGCCGTCACCACGGGCTCCTTCTTGCACCAGCATTGGGTCACCAGAGCCATCATAATCATGTCTTTCCTCCTCCACTCTTCGATCACCGTTGCCTGCTTCTTCACCCTGTTCTTCCAGACCATCATTGTCGTTAAGATACGACAAGATATCACCTCCGGCTAAGATTATGTCCCCCAACACCTCTTCTGCTTCCTCGTCTCGTCCGTGCTCCATTGTTTCTGCAAATATTACAACATGGCAATTATTACACAAACATGACAGCAGGTGGATATATTAGTGCAAATGTAGACCTAGCTTATTCCGGGTTTGGGGTGGCCTCGGCAACGCTTCAAGGGTAGGGGCGCGGTGGGAGGGGGTAGGAGACCGACATCTTTTTTTCTAGGGTTTGGGTGTCCTCGAGAGTTTTGGTCGAGCGAGAGGGCCGGGGGGGTGCTCCCGTGGTATAAGTTATCACGGTCGAAGTTATCCGGGAGGGGGTTATATCGACAACGACGACATACATACATGGGAAAATAATGTTATCGGGCAGGGGGTAGGTCGACCCCCCCTCGTGTTGAAGTTATCGGGACACGGGGTATATCGACAACGACATATCCGATAAAAAATAAGAAGACGAAGAAAAAATAAAAAGAGGAGAAGAAGATATTAATAGAGGAGAAGATTGAAGAAAAAAAAGAAATAAAAAGAGGAGAAGAAGAAAGGAATAGAGGAGAAGATCGAAGAAAAAAAGAAGAAAAAAAGAGGAGAAGAAGAAAGGAATAGAGGAGAAGAAGAATTATCTATTTTTTCTTCTTCTCCTCTATTCCTTTCTTCTTCTCCTCTTCTTTTTCTTCTTTTTTCCTCTTCTTTTTTATTTCTCCTCTTCTTCTCCTTTCTTCCTCTTCTTATTTTCGTTTTTCCTCTCCTTCTTTTTCTTCTTCTTCCTTTCCTAGCTAGATATATAAAACTTTTCTAAAAATGTAACTTTTGCATATATAAATTTTTTCCATGGATCATCATTTCTCATATATATCCATCTATAACCACATACATACATAAATGGAAAAAGATGCTATGAACAAAAATACATATATACTTGGTAAATATTCTATGAACATCGTTTCTCATATATATCAATGCATACATCCATGGATCATCATTGCTCATATATCCATAGTCATATATAAAAACTTTGTGCATATGAACAAAAAAACATTTTTGACATATTTAGCACATTCTAAATTTTCCTAACTCTTTTACAACCACAAAAATTAACATCATTAACTCTTTTACAACCACAAAAATCTAACCATCATTTTTGACATTTTTGACATATTTAGCACATTCTAAATTTTCCTAACTTTGATGTATTTTTTACAAACTTTTCTAAAAATCTAACTTTTGCATATATGTATTTTTAAAACATCATTACAATTGAAAAAATACATACATACATATATGAACATACATAAAAAATACATATATCTAAAATATACATCAGGGCAGGAGCGGCACGCGGCGACGACGTCGGGCGAGGGCGCGGGCGACGGCGACGGGCGAGGGCGCGGCGACGGCGTGGGCGCGGGGCAGGGGCGGCGCGCGTCGGGGTAGGGACGGCGTGCGGCGACGGCGACGGCGCGGGCGACAGCGACGACGGGCGCGGGCGACGGCGACGGCGGGGGCGGCGGGCGGCGTCGGGGCAGCCTGGTGGCGTCGATGTCGTCGAGGGGTCGTCAGGGGCAACTGCGAGATGAAGATGAAAATTTTCACAAGTGTTGGTTATATACCCAGAGCTTTGGTCCCGGTTCGTGGCACCAACCGGGACCAATGCCCCCCTTTAGTCCCGGTTGGTGCCACCAACCGGGACCAAAGGTCTCTTTTCAGGAGCCCAAAGGGCGGGAAGCGGCGGCCTTTGGTCCCGGTTTGTGGCACCAACCGGGACTAAAGTACCAAAGGTGTGCATTGGTCCCGGTTCGTGGCACCAACCGGGACCAATATCCTACGCCTGCCAAAGCCGCGGTGCGGTGGGATGTTTAGTCCCACCTCGCTAGCCGAGGAGCGGCAGGACCTGTTTATAAGCCCTGCTCCGCCATCTCCTTTGAACTCCTCTGAACTGCAAGCCTCTGGGCCTAATCTTGCACTGCTATGCCTGTGGGCTTGCTGGGCCTTCTGCGGGACTGAATCCTGGCCCATGGATGGGTTTCTAGTCGTATTCAGGCCGTCGTGGCCGAGTAGGTGGCATTTTTTTATTTTTCCCAGTTTTTTTGTTTTCTTTTTAGCTTTATTTATTTTATTTTGTTTCTACTTACAACAAAATACTTATTAATTTTATTTTATTTTGTTTCTAATTACTTATTTATTTTACTTTATGATAATTTTTTTTGCTATTAAAGTTTCCATAAAAAAAGTTCTTTATGAAAATTCTTTTGGCTTTTAATGATTTTGAACAGAAAATACTTCGATGATTTTAGTTGCATCAATTTTATATGATTTTAGTTTCAATAATACTAGAGGTTTCTTATAATGTTTTGAACAGAAAATACTTTGTTAATCTTAGTTTCATAAATTTTATTAAAGTTTATTTTATTTTGTTTCTACTTATATATTTTAATAAAGTTTATATTATTTTGTTTCTAATTACTTATTTAATTTATTTGTTATTTTTCATGCATTTACTAATTATTTGGAGCTATAAGACCCTAAAATTGAAAAGCATTTCAAATGAACTCTGAAAAGGTTGAAAGTTGGCATGGTATCATTATTTCATCCACATAGCATGTGCAAGAAAGTTGAGAGGGTTACGGCAAAAACTAGATGCACTTCGTGTACAAAATGGACAATGGTATCATACTCGTCTGTTACAAAGTTGGCATGGTATCATCATAATAGTTGCAGGAGAAAGTCTTCACTTTTTCTTTGCTTGTGTCATTTGCTTATTGCGCCGTAACCATGGATAATCTTCATCGTTTATCAGGATGCTTGGGTCAGCCTTGACTTTGAAGGGAGGAATTTCATGAAACTTTTCATAATCTTCAGACATGTCTGTCTTGCCCTCCACTCCCACAATGTCCCTTTTTCCTGAAAGAACTATGTGGCGCTTTGGCTCATCGTATGATGTATTCGCTTCCTTATCTTTTCTTTTTCTCGGTCTGGTAGACGTGTCCTTCACATAGATAACCTGTGCCACATCATTGGCTAGGACGAACGGTTCGTCAGTGTACCCAAGATTGTTCAGATCCACTGTTGTCATTCCGTACTGTGGGTCTACCTGTACCCCGCCTCCTGACAGATTGACCCATTTGCACTTAAACAAAGGGACCTTAAAATCATGTCCGTAGTCAAGTTCCCATATGTCCATTATGTAACCATAATATGTGTCCTTTCCCCTCTCGGTTGCTGCATCAAAGCGGACACGGCTGTTATGGTTGGTGCTCTTTTGATCTTGGGCGATCGTGTAAAATGTATTCCCATTTATCTCGTATCCTTTGTAAGTCAATATAGTCGAAGATGGTCCCCTGGACAATGAGTACAACTCATCACAAACAGTGGTGTCACCTCTGAGACGTGTTTCCAACCAACTGCTGAAAGTCCTGATGTGTTCACATGTAATCCAGTCGTCACACTGCTCCGGGTGTTTGGAGCGCAGACTGTTCTTGTGTTCATCGACATACGGGGTCACCAAGGTAGAGTTCTGTAGAACTGTGTAGTGTGCTTGAGACCAAGAATGCCCGTCCCTGCATATTATTGAGTCCGCTCCTAGCATGCCTTTTCCAGTCAGTCTCCCCTCATACCGCGATTTAGGGAGACCTATCTTCTTAAGGCCAGGAATGAAGTCAACACAAAACCCAATGACATCCTCTGTTTGATGGCCCATGGAGATGCTTCCTTCTGGCTTAGCGCGGTTACGGACATATTTCTTTAGGACTCCGATGAACCTCTCAAAGGGGAACATATTGTGTAGAAATACGGGCCCCAGAATGACAATCTCGTCGACTAGATGAACTAGGACGTGCGTCATGATATTGAAGAAGGATGGTGGGAACACCAGCTCGAAACTGACAAGACATTGCGCCACATCACTCCTTAGCCTTGGTATGATTTCTGGATCAATCACCTTCTGAGAGATTGCATTGAGGAATGCACATAGCTTCACAATGGCTAATCGGACGTTTTCCGGTAGAAGCCCCCTCAATGTGACCGGAAGCAGTTGCGTCATAATCACGTGGCAGTCATGAGACTTTAGGTTCTGGAACTTTTTCTCTGGCATATTTATTATTCCCTTTATATTCGACGAGAAGCCAGTCGGAACCTTCATACTGAGCAGGCATTCAAAGAAGATTTCTTTCTCAATCTTTCGTAAGAGCGTAGCTGGCAGGACCTTCATACTGCTTCGGAGGCATGCCATCTTTTTCGTGCAAACGTTGCAGGTCCTCCCGTGCCTCAGGTGTATCTTTTGTCTTCCCATACACACCCAAGAACCCTAGCAGGTTCACGCAAAGGTTCTTTGTCACGTGCATCACGTCGATTGAAGAGCGGACCTCTAGGTCTTTCCAGTAGGGTAGGTCCCAAAATATAGATTTCTTCTTCCACATGGGTGCGTCTCCCTCAGCGTCATTCGGAACAGCTAGTCCGTCGGGACCCTTTCCAAAGATTACGTGTAAATCATTGACCATAGCAAGTACGTGATCACCGGTACGCATGGCGGGCTTCTTCCGGTGATCTGCCTCGCCTTTGAAATGCTTGCCTTTCTTTAGACATTGATGGTTGGTCGTAAGAAATCAACGATGGCCCAGGTACACATTCTTCCTGCATTTGTCCAGGTATATACTTTCAGTGTCATCTAAACAGTGCGTGCATGCGTGGTATCCCTTGTTTGTCTGTCCTGAAAGGTTACTGAGAGCGGGCCAATCGTTGATGGTTACAAACAGCAACGCGTGCAGGTTAAATTCCTCCTGTTTGTGCTCATCCCACGTACGTACACCGTTTCCATTCCACAGCTGTAAAAGTTCTTCAACTAATGGCCTTAGGTACACATCAATGTCGTTGCCGGGTTGCTTAGGGCCTTGGATGAGAACTGGCATCATAATGAACTTCCGCTTCATGCACATCCAAGGAGGAAGGTTATACATACATAGAGTCATGGGCCAGGTGCTGTGGTTGCTGCTCTGCTCCCCGAAAGGATTAATGCCATCCGCGCTTAAACCAAACCATACGTTCCTTGGGTCACCTGCAAACTCAGCCCAGTACTTTCTCTCGATTTTTCTCCACTGCGACCCGTCAGCGGGTGCTCTCAACTTCCCGTCTTTCTTACGGTCCTCACTGTGCCATCGCATCAACTTGGCATGCTCTTCGTTTCTGAACAGACGTTTCAACCGTGGTATTATAGGAGCATACCAGATCACCTTCGCAGGAACCCTCTTCCTGGGGGGCTCGCCGTCAACACCACCAGGGTGATCTCGTCTGATCTTATACCGCAATGCACCGCATACCGGGAATGCGTTCAGATCCTTGTACGCACCGCGGTAGAGGATGCAGTCATTAGGGCATGCATGTATCTTCTGCACCTCCAATCCTAGAGGGCATACGACCTTCTTTGCTGCGTATGTACTGTCGGGCAATTCGTTATCCTTTGGAAGCTTCTTCTTCAATATTTTCAATAGCTTCTCAAATCCTTTGTCAGGCACATCATTCTCTACCTTCCACTGCAGCAATTCCAGTACGGTAACGAGCTTTGTGTTGCCATCTTCGCAATTGGGGTACAACCCTTTTTTGTGATCCTCTAACATGCAATCGAACTTCAGCTTCTCCTTTTGACTTTCGCATTGCGTCCTTGCATCGACAATGACCCGGCAGAGATCATCGTCATCGGGAACTGGTTCCTCTTGATCTTCAGCAGCTTCCCCCGTTGCAGCATCATTGGGCACATCATCTGGTTCCTCTTGATCTTCAGCTGCTTCCCCCGTTGCAGCATCACCGTATTCAGGGGGCACATAGTTGTCATCGCCCTCTTCTTCTTTGCCGTCTTCCATCATAACCCCTATTTCTCCGTGCCTCGTCCAAACATTATAGTGTGGCATGAAACCCTTGTAAAGCAGGTGGGTGTGAAGGATTTTCCGGTCAGAGTAAGACTTCGTATTCCCACATGTAGGGCATGGACAACACATAAAACCATTCTGCTTGTTTGCCTCAGCCACTTCGAGAAAATCATGCACACCCTTAATGTACTCGGAGGTGTGTCTGTCACCGTACATCCATTGCCGGTTCATCTGCGTGCATTATATATAATTAAGTGTGTCAAAAACCATTACAGAACATCATGAATAGATAATTAAGTGACCAAATTAATAGAAGTTCATCATCACATTAAAACCAAAGTACATACATAGTTCTCATCTAACAACATATAGCTCTCCAGAGCATCTAATTAATTAAACCATACATTGAAACTATGTAAAACATTTCAATGCGAAAACAAATGCGATCATAATCGCAACCAAGGTAACAATTGATCCAACGGCATAATGATACCAAGCCTCGGTATGAATGGCATATTTTCTAATCTTTCTAATCTTCAAGCGCATTGCATCCATCTTGATCTTGTAATCATCGACGCCATCCACAACATGCAACTCCAATATCATCTTCTCCTCCTCAATTTTTTTTATTTTTTCCTTCAAGTAATTGTTTTCTTCTTCAACTAAATTTAACCTCTCGACAATAGGGTCGGTTGGAATTTCCGGTTCAACCACCTCCTAGATAAATAAAATCTATGACACGTTGGTCGGCATAATTGTCATAAACAATAAATGAACCAAATAGTTATAAAAAGATAATATATACCACATCCGAATCATAGACAGGACGAGGGCCGACGGGGGCGGATACCAAAACCATCGCACTATATAATAAGAAGGAATAATAAAAGTAAGAAAATTAGACAAGTATCTATCTGAAGTAAGAATTTTTTTTCTTTCAGAAAGAAGATAAGAACAAGAGGCTCACCACGGTGGTGCTGGCGACGAGATCGGCGCGGGCGATCGACGGCGGTGAAGACGGGGACGGGACGTGACGGACCGCTAAACCTAGACAAATCTCGGGGAAAATGGAGCTCGGAGGTCGAGTTACGAGAGGAGAAAGATTAACTACTGTGGCTCAGACATTTCATCGAACACCTCATGTGCATAGGAGGTGAGCTAGAGCACCCAAATGCCGTCCCCTCGACGGCCAGAAAAAATAGAGCACTGTGGAGTGCTCTGCTGCGGCGATGTGGTATATATAGGCAGCTCATTTGTCCCGGTTCGTGGCTAGAACCGGTACTAAATCCGGGCCTTCTGTCCCGGTTCATGCCAAGAACCGGGACCAATGGTTGTGGGCCAGGAGCGAGGCCCATTAGTCCCGGTTCATGCCTCGAACCGGGACCAATGTCCACGAGGCCCCGGCCGGCCCCCTGGGCTCACGAACCGGGATGAATGCCCCCATGGGTCCCGGTTCGTGACTGAACCGGGACTAATGGGCTTGCCATGCCCGAACAAAAGCCCTATTTTCTACTAGTGTACGTCTCCAATGTATCTATAATTTATGAAGTATTCATGCCATGTTTACAACAATTTTATATGGTTTTGGTATGATTTGAATGGAACTAACCCAGACTGACGCTGTTTTCAACAGAACTACCATGATGTTGTTTTTTGTGCAGAAATAAAAGTTCTTGGAATTGGACAAAACTTTTTGACGATTTGAAAAGAAAATACTGGAGCAAAGGACCACCGGAGGGGGCCCCCTAGCTGCCCACAAGGCACCAGGGTGCGCCACCCCCCTGGCGCGCCCTGGTGGGTAGTGGCCCCCTGAGGCCCATCTTCCCGTGAAACCGACACCAAAAAATCATATATATCCAGAAACCTCCGAAGTTAACCGAGATCGGAAGTTCCATCGCCTTAAGCCTCTGTATCCATGAAAAACTAATCTGGACCCTGTTTCGGCACCCTGCCAGAGGGGGAAATCATCACCGGAGGCCATCTTCATCATCCCAACTGCCACCATGATGAGGAGGGAGTAGTCCACCCTCGGGACTGAGGGTTTGTACCAGTAGCTATGTGTTTAATCTCTCTCTCATGTTCTTGATTTGGCACGATCTTGATGTATCATGAGCTTTGTTAATATAGTTGGATCATATGGTGTTTTCCCCTCTCTATCTTGTTGTGATGAATTGAGTTTCCCTTTGAGATTTTGTTATTATCAGATTGAATACTTTTAGGGATTTGAGAACACTTGATGTATTTCTTGCTATGAATACACATGTGACAATTGGGTATCATATTGATTCACTTGATGTGTGTTTTGGCACTCAACTCGCAAATTCCCGATGTGACATTGGGGTAATCTATGCATAGGGGTTTACGCATGTTGTCTTCTTTGTTTCTCCGGTAGAAATCTTGGGGCACTCTTTGAGGTTCTTTGTGTTGAATTGTGTATTATGAATCTGAAATTGTTTGATGCATATCATATAATCAATAAACGGATACTCGTGGTGACATTGGAGTATCTAGGCGACATTAGAGTTGGTTGATGTGTATCATATGGTGTTATTTTAGTACGAACTCTTGGATAGATCGATCGAAAAGGATAACTTCGTGTTATTTTAGTACGCACTCTTGGAAAGATTGATCGGAAAGAATAACTTCGAGGTGGTTTCGTACGCTACAAACAATTTCTTCTTATGTTCTCCGCTAGATAAGAACTTTGGAGTGATTCTTCATCGCACGTTGAGGGATGGTTATATGATCCAATTATATTAGCATTGTTGAGAGATTGCACTAGTGAAAGTATGAACCCTAGTCCTCATTTTCAAGCATTGCAATACCGTTTGTGCTCACTTTTATCACTTGCTACCTTGCTGTTTTTATTTATTAAGGTTATAAAAATATATTTGTACTATCCATATTACACTTTTATCACTATCTCTTCGCCGAACTAGTGCACCTATACAATTTGCCATTGTATTGGGTGTGTTGGGGACACAAGAGACTCTTTGTTATTTGGTTGTAGGGTTGTTTGAGAGGGACCATCTTCATCCCACGCCTCCGACGGATTGATAAACCTTGGGTCATCCACTTGAGGGAAAATTGCTACTGTCCTACAAAACTCTGCGCTTGGAGGCCCAACACGACTTTACAAGAATAAAGTTGCGTAGTAGACATCAGTACCCCATGCACACGGGGCTGACTTAGCTCGTGCGCACGGGGTCCAACGGGCAGAAACAGTGCCCAGCTCAAGAACACTATATATACCCCCCCCTTTTGCTCCTCCATCCTTAATCCCGATGTCTTGTTGAGCTCCACCATTGGTACACCTCATTTTGCTCACTACTCTCAATCCCTCCACCCAAACTTGTTGAAACTTTGGGGATTGGGAGAGCAAGACCCGATCTACTCTTTGACCAAACCAAATCACGTTGCCCGCAACATTTCCTCCCCATTGACTTGTTACTCTTGGAGCTTGGGCTCCTAGGCGCTTAGAGGTTCCTCCAGAAGTTTCCTTGCTTGTGGTGTGCTCCGAAGAAGTTTGTAAAGGTGTGGTGGTCGCCTTCAAGACCAACCCCGAGTGATTCGAGGCTCATCCGTTGGGGGTGACTCGAAAGAGATTATGGTGAGCCTTCGGTGGCGTTCCACAAGCTTTGGCTCCGGCACCGCTCTAAACGGACAGTAGCTCTTCCCCAAGGAAGAGTGAACTTTGGATAAAATCCGCGTCCTCGTCTCACTTGTGGTTAATCCTTTCCCGCACCTTACTTTGCCTTGTATGCTTGTTGGCTTGCTAATTAGATAGTTTCCTAGCATATTTAGCTTTAGGATTCCTCGTCATATAGGTTGTGTTCACCTAGTTGCATATCTAGTGAACTCTATTTATCCGCTAAACCTTAAAATTGACAAGAAAGATTAAAATTTGTAGTCTCCTATTCACCCCCCTCTTGTCGACCGCATCGATCCTTTCAATTGGTATCAGAGCCTTGTGCTCTAATATAAGGTTTTACAACCTTAGAGGATATGGACGACCTAGGGAATGTGGGAGGTGTCGCACACCTTGCGGAGGATGGTGAAAACCTACCCCCCCACCGTGGCTGATGCACTTATTGCACAGGTCATTGCTCCCACCGCCCCCGTTAATTCGGGTGCCCCCTTAACCGTGACCAACATTCTTTCAATGTTTGTGGACCTCAAAACCGCCATATTGAATGAAGTTCGTTCCTCGGTCAAGGAGGAAATTGATGCTCGCTTAAAGCCCTCAACATCCGCATCAAACTCATTTGATCCAAATGCCATTCATGATGCGGATGATTCGAGAGAACCCCTTGCATCCCCTTGTCGCACTGAAGTTCCCAAGTACAATTCCGTGGAACCTTTTTACTCACCCCAACCCTTACAAAACCCTCGTATTAATCTTGTTGGGCCTCCGCCCCCTTTTAAAGCTAACGCGTTTGTTAAGTGGAAGCTATATATGGAGTCTCACATTCGCAGTGCTTTGACACAACTATGGTGGATAGTTGTCAATGGATTCAACCCCAAGGACCCAATGAACCTCACTCCAAGAGAAGCGGTTGATGACCGACTCAATGCAACCGCCCACCACATGTTGCGCACCGTGGTGACCGAAGACTATAGTGACTCCATTGCACTTCTCAAAACCGCCAAGGAAATTTGAGATTGCCTTGAGGAGGCCCTCGAAGGTGATGAAGCAATCCAAAGATCTCGGTTGGCTTTGCTCAAGCAAGAAGTCAATCTATTTGTAAGGAATGAGGGGGAGTCCGCAGAAGAGGTGTATCGAAGTTTGAAGTCTCTTGTGCTCAACTTAAGGACCTTTGGATGCACTTGGGCAAATGATGATTTCATTAAGGACAAGTTCATTGATGCTATGGTCCTCACGGAACACACCATGGTGATGATGATACATCAACGGCCGGACTATCACAAGTTGACCGTGACTCAAGTTGTCTCCACCTTCTCAACTCATGTTCTTTTGGAGACCAAGTCCAAGAAGACCTTTGCTATTGCTCAAGCAACCAAGAACACAAATCTTGCATTGAAGTCGAAGAAAGTTGTTAGTCAACCCTCAAGGGACGAAGAAGTGGTTGAAGAGACTTCTGAGGAAGATGTTGACACCTCATGCCTGACAAATGACTTTGCGGAAGACTTGGCTCTCTTAGTCAAGTACTCCGGGACCATGGCAAACAAAGGGAAGAATCTTCAAGGAAGATCATTTGGTCGAAGAAAATGCTACAATTGTGATAGCCCAAGACACTTTGTGCATGATTGTCCATATGAGAGACGTGAAGACAAGTCCGAGAAGCTCGTGCTCAAGAAGAAGAAGTTCACCAAGTTGACAAAGAGGAAAGATGACAAGGCTCTAGTTCAGGAAGAATTCATGTCCGAAGATGAAGATGACGATGATGATGACCAAGTAGGCATGGACGCCATTGCCATGCACGCCACTACCTCCTCCTCCACCACCGGCCTCTTCGACTATCCAAACGAGGACAAGCCTTTCACTCATCAGTGCCTTATGACCAAAGAGGTAAAAACAAAGTCTAAATAAAAAAACCCACCAACTACACTCCCAATGTCTCATGTGATATAGTGGAGGATGGGTGTGAAGAGGGTGTGGACAGTGATGAGGAATCCTTAATGGCTACCATGAAGACTCTTCATGGTGAAGCTCGTGCTCGTTTTGGCGATCTCCTTAAGTCACTCGCCGAACGCGATGATTTTATTGAGAACGTTGAAAACCTCCTCATAGAGGAAAAAAGAGAGAGTCAAACTCCTCGAGCACAAACTACATGAAGAGAGTGTCATGAGAGCATCACTTGAGGAAGCCTTGTCGGCGCATCAAATTGACTTTGCTAAAACAAATGATGCTTTGCAACTTGCTCTTGAGAACAAGGATGCCCTTAATGTTAGTGTTGAAAAGCTTCTAGTTGATAACATGAGACTTATTGAGGAGCATGAGTTCCTTGTGACTAGTTCCAAGGTTGTAAAAGGTGACCTCATTTCCCTCACTGACTCTTATGCTCAACCTAAAGCTACAACCATTAAGGCCCTTACTTCCATACCTCATACGGAGCTAAATGATGAATCTTGTACGGCTAACTTTGTTCATGATTGCATCTCTCTCCAAGTGGAGAATAAGAAGTTAAAAGCCCAAACTGAGAAAGGGCTTGTGTCATGCATTCAAGGGGAGAAAAACCTTAATGACCTCTTGAGCAACAAAAAGGAGTGTGTTGCCAAGGAGGGAATTGGGTTTCACCCCTCATTTCGCTGAATTTCATGTGACCATCTTTAAGAGGAGCAATTTGAAAGTGGTGTTTGTTGGGCATGTTGAAGACAAACTTTACGTGGTTGATTTCTCAAAAGAGAACGCATCTTGCAACATGCCTAATGGCCAAGGCCGACGTGGGGTGGCGATGGCACCGACGGCTAGCCCACATTCGCATGAGAAATTTACAAGCACTCTTAAAGGGGGAGCACTTGGACCAACAAATGTGTCTTTTCCCAAAGACCGTCCTTGTAGTGCTTGCATTGCCGGAAAACTACATGAAAAAGCTCATAAAGAGAAGACTATCATCACCACCTTAAGGCCTCTCGAGCTTATCCACTTGGATCTCTTTGGGCCTCCATCTTATGATAGTATGGGAGGGAGGAGGTATTGCCTAGTCATTGTTGATGATTACACAAGATATACATGGGTGTTCTTTGTCAAGACTAAAGATGAAACCCAAGACACCTTCATCAACTTTGCCAAAGAAGCTCAACATCAACATAATTGTGAGATTAGGACAATTCAAAGTGACAACAACACCAAGTTCAAGAATTACACGATGGACGAGTTCTTGAGTGATGAGGGGATAAAGCACCAATATGCCGCGCCATATACTCCCCGACAAAATGGTGTTGCGGAGAGGAAGAATCGGACTCTCATTGAGATGGCTAGGGCCATGCTTGACGATTACAAGTCTCCTTACAAGCTTTGGGCCGAAGCCATCAACACCGTGTGTCATGCTTCAAATCGGCTTTATCTTCGCAAGCTCAAGAACAAGACCCCATATGAACTCCTAATCAGGGGAAAGCCTAACGTCAAATACTTTCAAGTATTCGGTTGTAAGTGTTTCATTCTAAACAAATAATCCCGTTTAGCTAAGTTTGAGCCTAAAACTTATGAGGGCATATTAGTTGGATATGCATCAAACCCTCATGCTTACCGAGTTCTCAATAAATCCACCGGATGCATTGAGGAAACGGTGAATGTGGAGTTTGATCAATATAATGGTTCGCGTGTGGAGCAAATTGTTCCTAGTGTTGTAGGTGATGAGGCTCCTTCACAAGCTATAAGGACTATGGGGATAGGCCACATTGGTCCACAAGAAACACCCCATGTCCAAGTAGAATAACAAGGAGTAAGAGCCCCTCTTGTGGAGTCTCCACAAGGCAAGTCATCACCGCCACCACTTGTGTAAGATGCTTCGGGAGATCATGAACCTATCCAAGAACAAGATCAAGCCCCTCATGTTCTCAAGCAAGATCAAGGGAAAGCTCATCCAAATGGTGAAGAACCAATTATTGATGCTCAAGATCATGCTCATGTTCTTGATCAAGATCAAGATCAACCCCAACCACAAGTGGCTTCATCATCGTCACTTCCCAACGAACAAGAACTTGTGGTTGTAAAGAGAAGGGTGTCTCCGAGGCTAAAACAATCTCAAGGGCAAGCTTCTTCATCAAGTTCAAAACCAGGTGAAGAAGAGCTTGCACTCAAAGAGCAAAAAGTGGTCGCCAAGTTAAAGCATCTTCAACATCTCAGCGAGAACATCTATGGAAGCATAAAGAAGGGGGTAACTACTTGTAGACATTTGGCAAACTTTTGTGAACATCACTCGTTTGTCTCTTGTGTTGAACCCCTTAAGGTTGAAGATGCACTTGACGACCCGGATTGGGTAGATGCCATGCATGAAGAACTCAACAACTTCACCCGCAACAAAGTATGGACACTTGTGGAGAGACCCAAAGAGCATCATAATGTCATTGGAACAAAGTGGATCTTCAAGAACAAACAATATGAGCATGGACAAGTAACTAGAAACAAGGCAAGGTTAGTGGCACAAGGTTTCACCCAAGTTGAAGGTTTGGACTTTGGCGAAATTTTTCCCCCATTGCCCGTCTTGAATCCATTCACATCTTGCTTGCACATGCCTCTCATCATGATTTAAATTGTATCAAATGGATGTGAAGAGTGCATTTGCTAATGGTCCTCTTAAAGAGTTAGTGTATGTCAAGCAACCACCCGGTTTCGAAGACCCCGATCACCCCTCTCATGTTTATGAACTCCATAAGGCGCTCTATGGACTTAAGCAAGCACCTCGTGCTTGGTATGATCACCTTACGACGTTCCTAACCAAGAAGGGATTCCAGATCGGGGTAATAGATTCCACTCTCTTCACAAAGAGGGTAAAAGGAGAATTGTTTGTGTGCCAAATATATGTTTGACGATATTATCTTTGGTTCCACTAACCATGCTATTAACGTTGAGTTTGAGAATCTTATGACTAAGGAATTTGCCATGAGCATGATGGGAGAGTTGAAATTCTTCCTCGGTTTTCAAGTAAAGCAATTGAGAGGAGGAACCTTCATCAACCAATCTCTTTATATTCAAGACATGCTCAAGAGGTTCAAAATGCAAGATGTCAAACCCATGAAGACACCCATGACCACAAATGGCCAACTTAATCTTGATCCCAATGGTAAAAAAGTGGATCAAAAGGTATATCGCTCCATGATCGGTTCCTTGCTTTACTTGTGTGCATCTAGACCGGATATTATGTTGAGTGTGTTATGTGTGCAAGATTTCAATCCGCTCCTAAGGTGCGCCACTATTCGGCAGTGAAAAGAATCCTTCGATATTTGGTTCGTACCCCAAACTTGGGCCTTTGGTATCCCAAAGGATCAACTTTCAAGTTAGTGGGTTACTCGGAATCGGATTGGTTTGGGGACAAGGTTGACTGCAAGTCCACTTCTGGTTCATGTCAATTCCTAGGGAAATCTTTGGTAAGTTGGTCTTCGAAGAAGCAAAATTTTATATCTCTCTCAACCGCCAAAGCCGGGTACATTTCCGCCGGAAGTTGTTGTGCATAATTATTATGGATGAGGCAAACCTTGATGGATTATAGTGTCAAATGTGACAAAGTGTGCCTCTTTTGTGCGACAATGAAAGTGCAATCAAGATCACCGAAAATCCAGTGCAACATAGCAAGACCAAGCATATTGAGATTCGTCATAAATTTATTCGGGATCATGTGGCCAAGGGGGACATTGACTTATTCCATGTCAACACCAAGAAGCAACTTGCCGATATTTTCACGAAGCCACTTGATGAAGCAAGATTCCGCGAGTTAAGGCATGAGCTAAATATCGTGGTTATAAGTAACTTGGGTTGAAATTCTTGCTCATGCACCCATACTCATATAATATCTTGTTTAGATGTAGGCACACATCTAGGGGGAGCTAGCTCAACTCATGAGCCATCTCATCCTAGAAGTGCATAAATTGAACAAAATCTTTCACATTAGTCACTTTTAGGTGGCATTTGTGCTTCAAAGATGAGTGTTGGTCTTGGGCCCAAGGTTCATATCCTCGCGGTGCCATACTAAACAAACTCAAACATGGTGGCTTCGGCCACCGCCCTCCCTTTGGAGGTTGAGTCCGTTTTCTTGTGCATGTTGTTCTCGCCTTTCATGTTTTTGTTTCTCTAGTGTTTCGTTTTGATTGGTCTTATCATCATCTTGTGTAAGTGCTCCTCATATACACCTTTCTGGTAGTGTTGGATTTCGCAAGCGACGTATTCGGAAATTAGACCAAAATACTCCTTCAAGTCTTGGTAAGAACTCTCATTCAGCCATACCTTCGAGGAATATCCCTGGTCAAAAGTTCCTGAATACCCCATGTCGACGGGCATGTACCGTGCACACGGGGGGGGGGGGGTGGGGGTGTGCGGTTCCTGGCCCTGAAGAGGTGGGGTGTGGGGGGGGGTCAGGTTCATTCCCACCCAGTCGCCCCCACCACACCCCAGGGCACCTCCAGTGCTGTCGCCATCGCCTCCACCCACCAGCGCTCCTCCGTGCGCCGTCGGGAATCCTTGCTCCATGGAGCTTGTCCGGGATGGGGTCCTCCTCTGGTATTTCCCCTCCCGTGTTCATTCCCTTTTGCTGCATGGGTCCATGTCTAGCCTTTAGGGTTCCTCTTGACCTATAGTTTAGGGCCTCTTTCTTCCTTGTAATAGACGATCATCTAGTGCAGATCCATGAAGGTCCCTCTGCAGCACCCACTCCCCGATCCCGATCTGGAAGTGGCTTCCACTGGGGGACCCCCCGTGTCCACGGGGTTTTTGACGCCTGTGCGCACGGGGCCCCGTGTCCACGGTTGTGTACAGTGCGCACGAGACCCCCGTGTCCACGGTGGTCTAACCCCCGTGCGCACGGGGTACATAGAGTGGACTGTCCTATTTATTTTTTGTTCCTTTCCTCGCCCATCATCTCCAGCACTTGTACATATTTTTATGTATTCTGCGTGTTGTGTTTTTGCTATTTGTGTGTTTCAGACTCTGCTGACAAGAGGTCCGAGGTTAGTCGCAAGCGCCCAAAGGACGGTTCCGTCGAATTCACTGTTGCTCGTCGCCAGTCATCTGAGGGCATTGGTCAGGGTTCTGGACAGGGCCATGTTCGCCGTGCCGCCACCAAGCATCCAATTTTTTAGGCCTCCGAGGATTCAGAGGAGGAGTATGACTCCCAGGAAGATGCTCATTATGTCAACCCCACTGATGCTGAGATAGAAGCTGAGGATGATTTTGCTGATGGTGATGATGAAGAAGAAGATGAGATGTCTAGTCCCGAGCAAGCCTTTCCTTGAGCGCGATCTCAGGGGCTTCCTCTTGCCCAATGGACCAAGCCAGAGATTTGGGCTAAGAGGCAGAACCATCTGTATGTTGCTGCCACTGGTTTGGGGGTGGATCCCCGTTTCAAGAATGAGTTTCAGCAGAGACTGTACCATGAGCTGCTCATGCCCAAGGCCAAGAAGTTTGCTCCGCACAAGCAAGTTAATGTTGAGAGTATCCGGGGCAATGATCACCTCTATCCTAGCGTGTATTCTGCACTTGGGAGGTTGGGCCTCATTCTGTTTGTCACCTTCAACCATCCGTACAATGAGGACCTGGTGATGCAGTTCTTTGCCACCGTGTTCTTCTCCAATGACTCTGCCTGCACCCTCACTTTGATGTCTTGGACGCGTCGGTGCTCTGCTTCTATGGCCAAGTTTTCTGAGATCATTCCGTATCCGTTCATTGATGAAGAAGAAACAAATGAAGAGTTTGGCCGTGTTTGTGAGAGTGGTCAGCGCCAAAAAGATGAGATTGCCTTTGCATATAAGCAGGAGAAGTCCTTTGTCACCGGTTCCATCAAAGACCTTGTGCATATCTATGATACTATGCGTCATCGCCTGAGGTACACTCTCACACCTAAGGCAAGTGATTAACACAATGTGAGGAGTTTCATGTCGGATGTGTTTGTGTACTTGCATCAGAAGAAGAAGGTGGATGTTCTGGATTTCATGTTCTATGAGCTTCGTCAGTGTGTGCAAGAGACCAAGTCCTTGATCTATGCTCCATTCATCCAGGCGTTGATTGAGTCAGTCTGCCCTGCTAAGTACATCTCTCAGTACAAGACATCGGTTCCTAAGCGCAACTCCAACTAGACTCCTGCCGCTCCCACTCCATATGTGCCTCAAAAGAAGGGGCGCAATCCTAGGCTCGATGAGTGTGCCACATACACTCCTAGCATGTCCTCCACTAACCATATTCCTCGTGGTAAGGGAAAGTCAGTTGTATCTGAGGCTAGTTTCACCAGGAGGGAGAAGAAGTCGCTATTCAAGACCAAGAGCAACTGGTTCAAGATGTGTCAGTCCATTCAGCGCCGTCAGGTCAAGGAGATCAACAAGGACAAGCTTGTGAGGTGTCAGAAGAAGGCTGAGCGTACTGCAGCTGGTGAGGAGATTGGACCAGGGTCCGAGGTCAACGACAGTGTGGCCACCTCTCGTTCCTTTCCGATGGCCGGGTGGAGCTTTGATGATGAGGATGATGTTTCGAGCGCGCCCCCTCTTGTCTAGTGTTGTCTTTGTGTTGCCTTTTCCCTTTTTGTTGTCTTGATGACAAAGGGGGAGAAGTGGCGTGTGTTTTTCTTTAGAGTGTGTTGAGATGTCAAGCCTCGTGGTTGTTTCGCTTTGTTGGTGTTTAATTGGCTTGAGATACTCTTCTTTGCTTTCCGTGGTGTGGTTGTGAGCTACTCGGTGTTAGTTTGTGAGACTATTTGTTTATCATGGATCTTATGCTCATTATGCTTATGCTTTGATTATGTTTGTCTCATGACACTTACTCACTACACCGTTGCATAAGATCTAGGAACCGTTATAGGTGTTATTATGTTGATCTCATGTCTTGGCAATATTGATCTAGGGGGAGCCTCTTATGTGTGTGCTTGATGCATACTCAAGAAAATCGTTTATCCGTGCACACACATAGGGGGAGCACCTATGTCAACGTTGTCGCATGGATTGTTGTTTTAGATATATTTTTGATGCCATGTCCTAACCATGTTGTCATCAATGCACAAAAAAGGGGGAGATTGAAAGTGCATGTGTCACTTAAATTATATTTTGGTGTGATGACAATATGGTTAGTGGAACTAATATCGGTTGCTAAAGTTTATCTCAGGATATTGGTTCCAAGTTCTTCATGATGGAGATGTGCGAACCCCCAATTAAAAAAGATCAAAGGCGTGGCTTACCGGCGATTCAAAGGTTTTCTTTTTGGTTCGATTCGAGTCGTAGGCATAGTTTTAAACAGCCGACTATAGTTTCAGCAGGGTGCCACTAAATGGTCATCTTCACATATAGCCAGATATAGGCCACTATAGCTCCGCTCTAGCTGATTTGGAGGCCTGCCACTATTTTCCATAGCCTACTATTTAAAACATTGTCGTAGGAAAGACCACACTATTAAGAGGGGTCATTGTGGATCTATGTTGTGTGGGAATGCCATTGCCAAAACTTATACACCAGCCTGCCCACTCATAGCACCATATTTTCCATAGTGTGCTAGGTGAGGTACCCAGAAAGTTTGAAACAAAATGTTTTTGGATACCCCGTGCGCTGCGAATGTTCCTGGGTACCCCGTGCGCACGGGGTCTTTTGACCCCCGTGCGGACGGGGTTCTGCGAATGTCCCTGGGTACCCCGTGCGCACGGGGCTGACATAGCCCGTGCGCACGGGGTCCAACGGGCAGAAACAGTGTCCAGCTCAAGAACACTATATATACCCCCTTCTTCCTCCTCCATCCTTAACCCTAATGTCTTGTTGAGCTCCACCATTGCTACACCTCATTTTTCTTACTACTCTCAATCCCTCCACCCAAACTTGCTGAAACTTTGGGGATTGGGAGAGCAAGACCCAATCTACTCTTTGACCAAACCAAATCACATTCCCTGCAATATTTCCTCCCCATTGACTTGTTATTCTTGGAACTTGGGCTCCTAGACGGTTAGAGATTCCTCCGGAAGCTTCCTTGCTTGTGGTGTTCTCCGGAGAAGTTTGTAAAGGTGTGGTGGTCGCCTTCAAGACCAACCCCGTGTGATTCGAGGCTCATCCGTTGGGGGTACCTTGAAAGAGATTACGGTGAGCCTTCGGTGGCGTTCCGCAGGCTTTAGCTCCGTCACCGCTCTAAACGGAGAGTAGCTCTTCCCCAAGGAAGAGTGAACTTCGGGATAAAATCTGTGTCCTCGTCTCACTTGTGGTTAATGCTTTCCTGCACCTTACTTTGCCTTGTATGCTTGTTGGCTTGCTAATTAGATTGTTGCCTAGCATATTTTTTTTAAAAACCCCCTCCATGTATTAATTAACTTAAAATGTTCGTACAATCATTCATAACAAACTTAGCCACGCAGGGCGGAACGGAATGAAACAGAAAACCATCAGATCTATTATCAAAACTAAACTTTGCAATCTCATGAGCCACCATATTAGCCCTCCTGTTGATCTTAGAAATCTGTAAATTCACCAACAACTTTGAGACATCTACAGCTTCCTTCTTTAGATCAACAAGGGATGATCTGTCCACATAATCTTTACCAAAAACGGAGGCCACAAAGGAACAGTCAGTTTCCAAAATGACGGGCATGTCTAGAGTCATACCAATATATATGCCGGATAAGGACGCTCTAAGTTCCGCTTCCTCGACGCTATAGCAAGCACCAATATAATCCCAGGAGGAAAGGATCACTTGTCCACGGTGATTTCTAACAACCACCCCCACGATCGCAGCTTCAATAGCCTCCACAAAACTTGCGTCGACATTAATCTTGTAGACGTCTGGGGTAGGTGGCCTCCAAAGAGTAACCCGCCTCTCAATGTTGTTGGTTGGCTGAAGATCCAGCTCCACTTGCTTCCCTTTACTGCATATCTTCACCTGCATTTTAGCATGACAAGACGAGAAAGATGCCCAATAATTTTCGACAAAACTCACCGAGGCTGAGATGGATTCCATTCCCTTACCAAAGATCAAATCATTCCTCAAGTGCCAAGCTCTCCAGAACATGAATATAGTTTGCTCATGTACAGGCGTAGTTAACTGATCCAATAAAATAAGGAACCAATCCGGTCTAGAATATTTGAAGGTCTCCTCCGCTGGTAATTTCCACACTTCCTTGAAAGCCATACGGAACGCACGAGCCTTGGGACAAACCACCAACGCATGAAAGATACACTCATCGTCAATACCACATATTGAGCAAGTACCTAGAGTAGTTTGATGATGTTTAACCCTATTGAGTTGAACCGCCAAACTATTAGAAGCAGCCCTCCAGGCAAAAATTCTAATTTTCTGGGGGACATTAGCATTCCAAATAATATTCCAGAGCCTCCTATTCCCATTTATGGCATCACTGGAATTGCCAGAATCAATCCTCGGCTCTTTAAGATTCAGAGCCAGTCTATACGCACTCTTCACGGAGAACAAGCCACTTTTCTCGTGGTGCCAAGCAATAATATCTCCCTCGCCCACCCGAAGAATACGGAGCTTTAGGATTTCCTCTGCATCATGAATATAAAATAGATGCCTTATCAGGTTTTCATCCCAACTCCTAGATCCACTCAAAAATAACTCGGACACCAATTTGATCCTAGTTCTATTCTTTTTTCCGCAAATTTGTAGGCCAGATTCCCTAGGGATCCAATTATCCCTCCAAATATTTATACTAGTCCCATCGACCACTCTCCGAATAATGCCTTTTTTAGCAATTCAAGGCCATGCATAATTCCTTGCCAAGTAAGGGAAGTAGCTTGAGGGAATACCGTATCTATAAGATGCCCATGAGGATAGTATTTAGCTTTCATCACCTTAGCACACAGAGAGTCCGGGAAAACCAAAAGACGCCAAGCTTGTTTCGCCAGAAGCATATTTAGCTTTAAGCTTCCTTGTCACATAGGTTGTGTTCACCTTGTTGCATATCTAGTGAACTCTATTTTTCCGCTAAACCTTAAAATTGGCAAGAAAGATTAAAATTTGTAGTCTCCTATTCACCCCCCTCTAGTCGACCGCATCGATCCTTTCAACTATAGTCCACCAAGCTGGTCTCCCCGGTTTCCCAGCCAGATGCCTCACAGTCTGACTATATATGAGCTCCACCTGGCTGATGATACTCACACAGCCATCATATATTGTGACGAACATTTTTATCAAGAGGGCTTTGATGGCGAGGAAATCGCCGTCATCATCGACCATCTGCGATCACTTTTTCTTTTGGCGATTTTGTTTTTGAAATTTATGAACATTTTTCCAATTCATGAACTTATATTGAATCAGCATACATTTTTTGAAAATTAGGATCAGTTTCTGAAATTCACTAACAATATTTTGTGAACATTTTTTAATAATTCCCAAACATTTTAGGAATTTGTGAAACTTTGCTCAAATTCATGAACATTTTTTGAAGACGCGAACTATTTTCAAAATCATGTATATTTCCTAATTCTCCAAACTTTGCTTTTCAATATCCTGAACATTTTATGAAAATCATGAACGTTTTGATTTTTAAAAATCATGACCCTAAATTTTAAATGCTAGGCCATTTTATGATTTGTTGAAAAACAATGCAAAGTTCGAAATTATTTAAATTTTTCGATTTTTGAACTCCAAAATTATTTGCAAGGAGAAAATAAGAAAAATGAAAATAAAAACACAGGGGGCTTCCCATCCCGCGCACGGGCCGGACCAATGGGGGCGTTTTTATTTCTCAAATCGATGATCGTGGAAGATTCCAGAGTCCAGAGAGGACCGAGATTTTGGCGGGCTACATTAGAGAGCTTAACTTCAGATTCTGAATGTTCAAGAAACCACTTTCAAGACCTGATTCCCTTGTTGGTCTACAGAATTTTAGCTAATCGTGTACACATGAGCCGTCAAATCTTTGGTTGGTCGCTCGGTTTATCACATGACTTCATTTATTACATATTGTGGAGATCTAGTTTCTGAAGGTCCCATCCTCTTTGTTCTTGCTATTCTCGCAGGTTGCAAAAATCTTTTAAAACATAATGATTTTGTCTGAAAGTTGCAATGAGTTCATCAAAATTGTGCTTTATAGCCCATCACCGATGTTTCACTATGGTAATTCTTTTTTTAGAAGGAGTGTCAATTTTGGATGGTTGACTTGAAGTAGGCTGAGTACCACGTGGCACAATCTCAATACATCTGGTTGGCGATGTCCGGATTTGCCACCTCCTAGCCATCCGACCGAGTTAATCCAATGGTAGGTATTCAAAGTTATTTACACACTATATAGTGGTATTGAGGTATATATAAGGACACACACACACACACACACACACACACTACTATGGGCCTATGGGCAGTGGTATTGAGGTATAGATAAGGACACACACACACACACACACACACTACTATGGGCCTATGGGCCTAAGACATATAGCCCAACAAGACAAAGGCAACCACATTCGCTTTCTCTTCACCAGCTACCTCGTCGCACATACAAACTATAGCCTTCTCACAGTTGTTTATAATTCCACGAGGTTGGCAGACGTTAAGGAGTCTTAGGACCTGCAGTGGTTTTCAGAACTGTTAGTATGCTCCAAAGCTGATTTCTGATGTCCTTTCAGTGGATCATGTCGAACAACATCAGTAGCTGGAATACCTTTGAATTTCTTCAGGTGCTTTTCACTGAGAGTGCACACACAAGTCCTGTGTTTCGGTTTCCCTACTTGATGAATTTAGTGGAGTAATAGCCAGGAAGAGTGCAAACGCAATAGATGCACAAGACATGAGGATCAGTACACTATGTGGAATTACCACCGGGGTTTCAGTGTTCCCTTTCAGGTTGTTTGTCCAGGCGCTCTCACCAAACAGGATTTCCGCCACGAAGATGATATTTACAAATAACATAAGACAGAATGCAATAAAGGCTAATGTTTCAACGTATAGAGATATCTTGCAGTTGCCCATTATTGACATTGATGAGGCAATGCGGAAAACAGGAATGACAGATGAAGGAAGGGTAAACGCCTGGATTACTGGACAAAGAATGATTAACTGATATACCCCTTCAGAGCCTTCTAATCTCGCACAATAGATGGCAGGAATCGTGGCAAGAAGCTTAAGTAGCACATGATGCGCAAATAGAGACATGTTTGTGCCAAAGAAATGCTCAGTGACTACATGGCTAGCGATAACAGATGTCAATGTGATGATGTGGCTCGAAAAGAGAAGAACTGCTAAGAACACAAGTGGTGCAATGGAACTGGAAAATATCTGCACAAAACAATAATGGAGATAAATTCAGGAAACAAATTCAACATGCCATTAGACTCCAAAAAGTCATGTTTTAATTTTAAGAGTTGCATTGATGCCATGGAAACATGACTCACAAACCTCGTTCATTAGCTCTACAGCATCGTGAAATGTGAGGATCACATTGTGACTAGATTCCGCCACCGCTGAGCTCAACAGAACATAGTTCACAAGAAAGACCCCAGTAAAAGTAAATAATATAGAAAAAAGGTGGTCATGAAACAGGGCACCGAGGCTATGAACATGAGACCTCTGGACCTGCATATATGACATCCATGTCATAATTAAATTATAATGCAAATAAGCAGGAATACATAGTAAAATGGCATGTTTTATGAATGAGCATCTCATCATGGTGCGCAAAGTGCAAAGGCAGAGCTGCTGCCGGGTCCCTCAAAAAAATAAAAAATTTAATGGTGTTCTTGACCTCCTAATAGGTGTATTAACCATGCCATAAAAAGCAGAAAAATATACAATGCTAGTTTTGAAACTAGCATCATTCATCATGGACAACTTTAACTACGTATGAGCTAGAGACACTGGAAAATACCTGAACAATGGACGAATGAACATAAAGGTTGTGCGACACTATGTTTGTACCCATAAGTGCCATCAATGAGTAAGCACTTTCACCACTCAACTTAGGGAACATCACATTCACATGGAGAGGAATCTCTGGTTGACTGATTAATAAACCAAGCACAAAACAAAGAATCGTAAAGCCAGATATGCATGCATTTAACGTTCCAGCCATCCTCTTGTCCTAGAATGAGCAGAAATAATATATCATAAGCACACATCGTCTTAGTGGAATCAGAACAAGTCAACCTTTAAAGAATTAGTGGCTGCAAGGTTAGTAATAAACTTACCCTAGGGGAGAAAAGATATGGCAGCACATTAATTACAAGACATGCAAAAATAATGGCTGTCATAAAATCATCCTGATCAAATACAAGATTGTATCCAACTGCTATGCCTAAAATCTGAAATAGCCGAAACATATAAAGTTCAGAATTAGTTAGGAATCCTCACATCCTCAAAAGTTAGTTAAGAAGTCAATACACAGAACATGACATGATAAATATTATACAATTAATAGAGTGTTGACCAAAAAAGTTCTGTTTTAAGTTTGTGCACATACGTACCATGGTTAGTTCTGAAGTAAACAAAGATATCTCTGCCTGGAGACCAAGGCCAACACATATGAACTGGCTGTACTCCTGGCGGGAAATCTTGAAATTCATGTAAAAACATTACAAGTAAGACCAGATGGTGCATGTAAGTGAAAAAATAGACAAAATCCAAAGGAGCATCTTGTAAAAAGAACCCACAGTCTTTCTCCCCAAAAGAAAAATTTATCAGTTTTTAACATACTGAAATTCAGTTCTGAGCCCGAGCTCATATGCTCCTGGGTGCTTCCGGATGAAAAGTAATTCAAAAAATCGACTAGTTAATAATTTTTTTGGAGAAAAACAAATATATTCGTGTCTTCTAACTGTGTTTGAATTTTGTGAATAAATAATATTTGTGATGCTCTCATGAAAAACAAATCAGTGAGCACACATTATGTTTCTCCTTTATCGGGAGCACCATGAATAGTTTCTTCGTGGAAACTTAATTCAGTTCTGAGCCCGAGCTCATGTGCTTTCAGGTCAATAGTAAAGTTTAAAATATCTGCTAACAAATAAATAAATAATAATCTTAAATTTTTAACAAACGAATATGTCCCATGTGTTCTAATTGCATTCAAATTTTCGTTACTAAATAATATTTTTGGTGCTCTAAGAAAAACACAAATTGGTGAGCACATATTCTGTTTCTTTTTATCCAGAGGACCACAAATTTAAGTTCTTCGTGGAAGAAACTCTGTTCCGAGGCTGAACTCATATGCTGCTGGATGTATAGTATCTTTTTTTAAAAATCTACTAATATATAATTAAACTGATTTTTTGTCAACAAGCAAATATGTTTGTGGGTTCTAACTGCGTACAATTTTTTTGAATAAATAATATTTGTGGTCCACTAAGAAAAAATTGGTGATCACATATTTTCTTTCTTCATTATCCAGAGCACAGCTTACTAATTTCTTCATGTAAACATAAACTCATTTCTGAGCCTGAGCTCATATGCTCCCAGATGAATGGTAATTTTTAGAAAAAAAATCTAGTAATACGTAAATAAACTGAATTTTTGGAACCAAACGAGTATGTTCGTATGTTCTAATTAAATTAATTGTTTTGTGAATAAATAATACTATTTGTGGTGCTCTAGGAAAAAAACAAATCGGCGAGCACACATTATGTTTCTTTTTTATCGATAGCACCGGAAGCTTAATTCCTTGGGACATTTACATTTTTCCACCTAATTTCAGTCTGACCTCATCTTTACCCCTAAATAAAAACAGCACTCAACTATACCCCTCTTTCGTCTAGTGCCCTTATGAAGATACCCCTCTGCGTCGTTTCCGTCCGATCAAAGGGGTTTGAGCGTCAGATTGATGTTTTCTCGATATAGTTGCCCTTGTGTGTATATGCCACTGACATGTGGGACCTGCCCTTAGGGAAAAAAAACCTCTCTCTTACAGGTGGACTCCACCATGAAAACTCTCTCTCTCTCTCTTAACAAAAAATAAAACATATTTAATTAAAGGGATGGGGCCTACTGTCATAGACTCAGGGCTTAACTAAAAAGAGTTTTAAAAGGGCTTACCTAAATAGAGGCTAATCTCTGCCACGTCAGCAAAGTGGTGGTTAAGCCGTTGGCGAGCACAGAACGCGTCGGAGGACCTCGTGCCACCTCCTCCGGCAACCAAATGGATGGTGGCATGGCGCGTTGGCTAGCCGGAGATAGCGCGCATCCATCGGGGGTTGTGGGGCTGCCGGTGGTGGACTGAATCATAGCCGGCGGTGAGGGTTTGCGGCGGTGCATGCACGGGCTTGACGAAGAAGTCACAACGGGCCACAGGCGAGCAGATTGAGCAGCTTGGAGGCATCCTGGGAGCTCCTGAAGCATGCTGGACAACAAAACAAGGTAACTCAAGCTCGAGGTGCTCAGGTTCTTCGTCAATGACGGACGACGGCTTTGGAGCTCGCGGGGAACGACGCTATGGCACGGGAAACAACACAAAGACGTATTTTGGTAAGGGCACCGGAATAGGGGCATAGTTGAGCACTGTTTTTGTTTAGGGGTAAACATGAGGTCGGGCCGAAATTAGGGGGAAATGGAATTTGCCCTAATTTCTTTATAGAAATTTGCACACATAAACATGCTTGTTGGCAAATAAAGTGAGATGCCCCCCCCCCCCCCCACACACACACACACACACATTTATTTTTCTTTTGTACTGTTTATGTAATTGCCCATGAGCTCGGGAGCCAAAACACCATCCCATGTTCCCTCGGAAACAGTGAAGGATATTATGTTGTTCAAGGTAGAGGATGCATGCCTGGACAACAAGAGTAGCAGGCGGGAGTCGGAGAAGAAGAACTGGGCACGTACGTACCAGTGCAAGATTCTTGCCGGTGACCATGCCGATGCAAGTGGATAGATACTGATTGAGAACCGCGGACAAGTTGAAGAGCAGCACCAGTATCACGAGGTCGTAGCCAAATCGAGCCCCGGAATCAACCGCGGCCACCCACTTGCCGAGATCGATGTACCCCACCGAGATCAGCAGGGTCGTCCCAAGGGTATGGGAGACATGATGCCGGCCATCTCCACCAGCCAGGGACTCGATGCCGCGCACAGCTTCCATGGCGCCCGGCCGCCGCAGAAAGACGGAGTTAGGACTTCTGACACAGGATGCAAACAGTAGTGTAGTGAGTAGTGACTGAAGACATAGACAGCGAACAAGAGGAGAAGAGGTCATTACCTTGAGCTTCGGTGGGAGCAGACGTGTTCTTCTGCCGAGAGGGATGGTTTGAGTGTGATGGCGTGGAAGGGAAGCCCTGTAATGGCGTGAGAGGAAGAAGGAAGGAAGAGGATAAGGCCGGAGGCTGGAGGCAAATTAAGCGGTGAGGGTATTTCTTGTACCTTGCACCTGAATGCATCTGTTGGACCGTTTCTACGACTGGATCGAGCAGTACAGTTTTTGCCGCTAGAAACCTGCAAGCCAACTGGGAAGCAACCATTTCGTAGGGAGGTGCCTGACAAGTTATGCTTTCAGTAGGGTCTAGGGTGTATGGGAGGGATACATTTGACGCAGCCTATTTGATAACCTAAGGGGCAGGGGAATGGGATGGACCTTTAATTGATGACATATTTCATTTTCATTCATCCATGAACACTTTCCTTTGAAGCTGCAATAAAAGGTAGAAAGTCTCACAGCAATGCGCGGGATATCATCTAATTATACTAGTACGTAATAGTAGTTTGCTTCGAGTTTCCAAAAAATTTATAAATGGGAAGACAACTCTATTCTATTTGCTTATGTGGCCAACTAATAAGCAACTATCCGTTAGCACATTGACTCAAAAGTTCATTAAATCAAAATCACATCTCTAAAGACTATGGATCAACATATAATTATCTTTAAACCAAAGTCACCACATAACGCAGTTAAATGTTATTAAAGTCGCACTTGCAGAACATCATGAGGCTGAGGTACTAGATGAGTGTGATACATAAAATTTTCAAGCACCTGAAAATTAGGGGGAAAAAATAGAACATGAGCGCGAAAATACATAGCGAACATGGTTCCACGTGCACCCAAATGAATATTATATTCCAAAAATGCTAGAAAAAAGATCAAAAATTGAATTTTAAGGATATCAAACTTGGTTGACCATTCTACTCAAGTGTGCATTTTCACAAAGAAATGACAGCCGTGGTACTCTTAGTGAAGAAAATATAATCGGAACCATACAAGTACAATCGGGATCATACTATTCATACAACAATGTCTTTTAATATAGGTTCGATCTTGTCATTTTTGCCCAGGATACCACGGAAGTCGTTTCTTGGTGAAACTTCATGTGCAAGTATAACATTTTTTTTTGAATTTACTATTCATAGGAGTGTACGTGTTGATTTTTTGTTTATTTTTTAATTTACTATTCATAAGGGGTGTGCGTTGAACCATATTCACCAAATTCCTGTCCAACAAGAGTGTTCCTAAAAGAAATAAGTAAGTAGTGCATATTTCTGATAGTTTGAAACACCATTACTGCTTATATAACATCTCGACACAGGATGACTTGGCGACACTAGCTCCAGCTAAGTAGCTAGCTACCATGTACTTGACAAAAGATGATGTTAAAACAGAGAGTCCTCGGACATCACAGTAAATATCATGAAGTAGAAATACATAATATGTTGTAGAGGTAAGCAGTTCACCGAGTTGCACAAAAATAAAAAACATTCACCAGCTTTGATCAGAAGGGGCATGGGGGTAGGCTGGGTAGGGAAGGAAAGAGTTGATGGCAATTCAGTTCCATCAATTCGACCAGATCCTCCGTTGTCGCCTCATCTTCTTCAGCCATATTCTTCATCTGCTCCTTCAGGGACATCAACCTAGCGTTAGCCAGTGCCACGTGTACAGTCGCAGCGTTTTCCATCTCAGCAAAATGAGTGTCAAGTAGTGCACGCAGTTCTGCATCCTGAAGCTTCACCTCTACGCTTAGCTCTTCTAAGTGAGAAGTTAATTCTGCATACACCGTACAGTCTTCTATCGATGCCCCGATCTCAGCAAACTTAGATTCATAATACCCATGTACTTCCTGCACATGCAAATTAATTGAGCAAAAGAACCTGTGAGATATCAACATCCAGCCACGTCGTCCCACATGTGCCCTCGCAACCGCCCACTCCCCTTTCTTTTCTCCCTCGCCACATGTTTCAACGTTGGAACCATCCACCTTCTTGATCCTTACTTCCATCCCCACTCCGCCACTACTACTACCGCTTCTTCCCCCGGCTGCACCTTCCCCTAGAGCTGATGCATGGAAGTGCCCCCATGAAGCCCACGGTCGTCGTGTGTGCCGCTGCGAGTGCCCCAATGGAGGCTGAAAGAGGTCAACACGGGGGAGCTACAACCAGCGCAAAAAGAAGCTACAACCGGGTGCTGCACCCCGTGATGCGCCGTCACTGCCAATGCTCAAACTGAAGCCGCATGCATGGATGTGCCCCCATGAAGCCCACGGTTTTCATGTGTGCCGCCGCGAGCGCCGCAGTGGAGGCTGAAAGAGGTCAACACGGGGAGCTACAACCAGCGCAAAAATAAGCTACAACCGGGCGCTGCACCCCGCGATGCGCCATCACCGCCGATGCTCAAACTGAAGCCGCATCCGGCAGACCATTGGCTGTGCGTGTTACAATGGCAGCCGTCACATTTTTTGTGCTTCAACCAGCCGTTGAAAAAGCTGCAATGTGATGCTCGAACCAATGGTCTTTTTGCTACGGCGGTGGTAATTTTTTGCTGGAAGCGATGATGTGTTTCGCTGGGACCAGCAATGGTTTTTGTTGTGACATCGCAGATTTTTGCTGGTACCGTGGTTTCTTTTTGCTGGAACCAGCAAATGGGGGTGATGGGATGCTGGGGTGGCATGCATGGCGAGCTTCAACGGGCGATGCCCGGCGTCTCAATGCTGGAATCGTCGACGGGGAAGGTGCGGGGATGTGGAGTAGCACACGCAATTGCTGCAACGACAGGCGGCAAGCACTACATCAGCGCCACAATGTGTGCTGTGATGGCTCCCACGGCAAGCTTTAAATGGCAACAACAGCGACAGCGAGCAGCAACTGACGGCAGCATGCCAGAGCACCATGATGCTGGCGCTATTGAGAAAGGGGACAAATGCGGTCGACCCAACCGCGATGAAGGAGATGATCATGGGAATTTCAACAGTGCGCGGGAGGGGGCAAATCAAACGGCCGTGAGGCGACCAGCCATAACCAAAGTACACAGCCAAATGATACAAGGTAGCAAAGAGGCCCTCCTACAAAAGCAGATTGGGATAACCAGACAGCACAGACGCACGCAACTACATATCCGAGAACTAACACCTGTAGGCCTGGATACATGCCATGATACGTCCTAGACAACCTAAGCTCCACGACAATGCCCTTGGAAGGGGAAATGGTGAGCTTCACCACCATGAGGCACCCAGGACACTGGCTTCCAGATCCATATTTGGGTGCCACCGATGTCAACAACAGAGTGCGATCCCAATCCCCCCGCTACTACACCTCTTGCCGCCCACACGACCTTGAGGCATAGCCACCGCTGCCGTCATGATGCCTGCCGGAGACAGAAACATGCGGACCGCCAATCAGGGCCGCCGCCCCGACATCCAAGAATCGAGGTTCCGCAAACTGTCCACATCCCTGCACACCAACCACGGTAGGAAGAGCAAAAGTCACCTTCTTCCAATCCTTTCCCGTCATCAGCCACCAACTCGACATACAAGCCTCCACGGTAGGAAGCATCGACGTCTGAGTTGTCACATCCCTAGCTAGTGGTGAAATTTAGGGTTTTAACCCTTTTAAGATGGCTTATGAGGCTTTTCAATTCCCCTTAATTCCAATTTAAAGGAAAATGAACATGATGTATGCATGCTTAACTACACTAGTACATTACACTAGCTAGGGATGCACCACTGAAAAAAATAGCGCGCTATAACGTCGCTAATAGCACGCTATAGCGTGTAGAGAATTGTCTCACTAAATCCTTCAATATACAATGTCTCGCTAATAGCACGTTATAGCGCGCTATAGCACGCAAATAGCATATTTTTAGGGGTGGCGCTATTTTCTGTAGCGCGCTATTTTTTTCATTGGATGCAACACTGCGGCTCCACCCAGTCCTGGCGGATTGGAGGAGGCTCTACCTAGTTGCTGCCGCCGGCCGCCGTAGAGCAACCCTCGGCCAGAGCCCACTGGCCATGGCTCGAGCAAGCTCACACGACGCCATGCCCGTGGCTATGGGCACCGATCTGTAGGATAGCATAGTGCCGCCAGGACACCTTGCGTCGCACAAGGGAGCCCGCACGCCATAACTCCGGAGTAGCATGCCCGAGCACGCGGGAGCACAATGTCACACCAACACCACATCATCAGCTCGCAGCTCGATATCACCTGTTGCACCCCAATCCCGCCACTGCACACATGCGCGCACAGACGTCGGGACGCCGCAGTCCACCTCCAAGGACCTGGCCAGATATGGGTTGAATCATAGGACACCGTGACTCCACCAGTACTATACGCAAGCACCACACGCACCATGCACCCGTCCCGCCCAGGCGCCGCTAGAGAGCAGCCCTAGGCCGCTCCTAGCACCGGTGTCCTGATCTGGCAGAACCAGATTAAGCCGCCATGGCCGCCCACCACACACCATCTAGGCAAGGTCGATGCTGCCTCCATGTAGGAGGGTATCACCAGCTAGGCCCGCTACCGCCCGAGCACTGCCACCCCATGACGCGCACCACGGCGAGGATCACCGCCACCATGCGCCTCTCCCTGGAGACCACAATAGAGAACACGAGAGACCCGCCGACACCTTCCTCGGCGCCGCCATGGCTTCGCCCACAACTCCTTAGGTGGTGGCTGCTAGGGTCCCTCATGTCGCTATATGCGGCCGATGATGGGGAGAACGGAATGTTTTTCTTATCTTCCATTTCTCCGTTAGTGCGATGTGTATTGACAAAAATAACTCTACCCAGAGAGAGAGAGAGAGAGGATGAGGGGTCAGGGCGAAGTCTTGCTCGGGGGCGCGTAGGTGATGGGGTCCATCACAAAAAGACAAAATTTGCAAAAAAGGGTCTACATCATAGTGTTGTCCCAAAGATTTGTGAAAGAGAAATTGAGCGGGCAACTAGACAAAGGTGGAGATCGACTACGCTGATGGCAGGGAAGAATGCCCCAATTTGCATACTAGTATGCGGGAATATAACGATAGCTGGGTCATCTTCCTCGTGACTGGATGTGAGTAATCCTCTAAAGTAATGGCCTAAATGCAACAGCACTGCCAAAAAGCAACGGCATTTTCATAAATAGCTGAAATGCGAAGGCATAGTGAAAATCGCACAGGAGATTAGTATCATTGACATAATTTTCTCATTACTATTAATGTCTAGTGTAAAAATTATGTTTACAAAATATAACTTTTGTTGTTAAGATATCCAGTAGTATTGAAAAAACAATCTGAACACTTTACAAACTAAAAGCTATCGCGGGTCGAACATACAGTTTGAGCACATTTGTAATGCTGAATACATGTTATAACTAACAATATGTTATAACTAACAACACCCTATGAGAGTACAACAAAAAAAAGAATCAGAACCTGACAATATGGTGCATGGAGCTCGATTGGCATCTCTTTAAATCCTTCCCCGCATTGAGGGCACTAATTAGAAAGACAAATATTCATGCATAAGATCAGCAATTTCATGTGCACATATCATCAATGATTCGAGAACATCAGTTAATATGAGGCACTTGTGTTTTGAATAATGCATGTTACCTTTACACTCTCATTCCCACAAAGCTGGTACTTGACCCACCTTATGAGGCACGACCAGCCGTAGACATGTCCGCAAGGAATGCAACTGCATGTGGGAGATAGGAGATGATCTAGAGCAGCCGCATTTATGCGTACATGTATAAAATCTAGAACCAAGAAAAATAGAAGAAAAACTGGCTGATCTTATCATCAAGACACAAAATACAACAAGCATCATGAAAGGTCTAACTAAGCTCTACCAGCGGCAGCTTGCCGTCCTACACTAAGTGATCGCCTGCTGCCACCTCCTCAGAACCTCAACCCAAACCTTGCTAAACTACATACACTGAGATCACCTAACTCAATTATGTCACGTGTATAATGAATTCATGGTCTGCAATAATTCAATTAGAGGAAAGAGATTAAGCCAAAATTGCAACTATGCCCTATAGTAGTTGTCTAGTTTTTTTTTGACGTCATGGTAGTTGTCTAGTTGATGGTGAGAAAGAAACATTCTTACAAATCCAATGGCTACAGATAACCTATCATAAAATTAAATCTTAACTATTATCAAAACACAAGTGGTGTTCTTTTCGATGAAAAAACATATCTCAAAAATAATGGAATGTAAAAGCTGGTGCATTATAAAAAAAAATCAAAGTACATCCACTAGTAGGAGTAGTTACTGTGACGATCCACAAGTGATGGCTACTGCGTATAGTGTGATGTTCTGATTTCAGTCCCAACTTGGGGAAGATATAATCAAAGAAGGATGTCACTGAAGTTATGTTGACATCGGGCTTAATTTGAGCACAAGATCATGGTCTCATGGAAGACAAGGGTCCGTTCAGTAGTATGTACCCAAAGAAAAAATAAACCAATAGTTGAAACCATCTTCCTCACCAGATGTGATGCTCTCCAGTGGAGGTCCAAGGTTCCATACAGATAGAGCAGGTTGGCCGTGCTGCTGGCTTGGTCTCGACACGTTCACCACCTTCAGCTGCAGCCTCCATATTCATACTCGGCAACATCCCATTTACTTCTTTGTTGGAGGCATTGAGATTATAGTTTCCAGAGTAGGCACTGTCACCAAAGCGTTTGTTGTCCACTTCTTCAACCTCTCGTCTGTATGAGCCATCGGTCACCTCACCCGAAACTAATGTGGTATGGTTCACGTCGTTGCCTCTGCCACCCTGGTCATCGACTTCCACAGCATGGTTATATGGTCCCTCTCTGACCACTATTTCGACATCTGCAAGCTCCACGTCGTCCATACTCGGTGTTGGCGACGACGGGAACAAGCACGATACACGAATCATCAGGTGAGGGCAATTCTGCTCCAGGAACTCTATCACATCCTTCGGCGCCATCTTTTCTTGTTCAGCCATCTTCTTCAATCGCTCCTTCATTAACATCAAGTTAGCCTTAGCCATTGCCACTTTTTCATTCACTGTTCCCTCTATCTGAGCCACCCGTAATCAAACATTAAAAGTAATTTACTTTTTCAAATGCAATATCAGGTATAAGGATGGGTTTAGAAGACATTCAACATGAAAAATGATGAATCCAACCTCCTTCCCCCCCCCCCCCCCCCCCCCCCAAAAAAAAGTAGAATGGTTAATAGATCAAAATGTCATTTGAGGCCAGCAAAATGACAAAAGTGCTGCAACATATGTGTTGAAAAACAGTATCACCCCCAGTTCACCCGAGTCCTACGGCGGCTCAGTCAGCGCTAGCACCAATCGCCACAGCCCCATGCGCTGACTAGTGTATTGTAACTATCTGAGACACATGTATATAAGGCATTGCCTTATATTGATAATGTATTCGGAGAATTCACATATTGGGCAAAGAAAGATATTCTAGTTTCCCACTAGGCTTAGCAGCGAATACTTGCATTAGCTCTAACAAATTTATTTGTATAACTATGCCCACATGCAACAAGTGAAATCCACCCTCGCTTGGAGGGGACTGTATATATAGTTCTATTGATAATTTTTTTATTTTAAATGAAATCCACCACTACGCCACCAACAGGATTTTTATCTAAGAGAAACTAAATGATGTTTAGGTCGAAAGTTTTCATATATAACCCGAACTCAAAGTGAGAAACCAAGGACTGTGAGAAAAGCAATGCAGCCCTGATTCTTCTTCATCGGAGATTAGTTTTCTTCTTCGAATCTAGTTAGATACACGTTACCTATCCGCAGCAAAAAAAAATGATACATGTTACCTATATATTCCTGCTGTAAGCCGTACGGGGTGAATGGAAACTATTTTTAATTGCCTTGATTAAGACTGCTATCATGCATCCGTGTTTTTATTTTCCGCAAAGGTTATTGACGGAAAAAATTGGTGCCTCATGCTGATCTACATTTGTTTGTTTCCTTGCCGGTTTCAATAAGAAAGTTGACTAAGAAGAGTGATGTTAGGGCATCTACAACACCGGCGCTTAGGCCAGACACTAGGCTTTAATTCCTGGCCGTTATGGTCCAATCCCCTTCGATCGGAGGAATCTTACTAGCATCGATGCCGGGACTGTTGCTGGGCACTTTGTTCTTTTTTCTTTCCCCTGAGCTTGTTTAACGAGTGCTGTCCTTTTTTTTACGAGAAAACAATTGCATTAGCGCTCACCCAGGCACCCGTATGTTGAGGAGATGGACTCCTACACCGACGCCACTTGGTTAATTAATTTTTTTATTGCCTAAGCGTCCATATAAGTGCTCTTGCATTGTAAACGCCCTTAGGAAAAACGTTTGTTTCTACTGTTAGAGACACACAAAATAGTGATGCAAAAAATGAATTAAGATATGTTACAGTGCTCCACCTTACCACACTAAAGGTAAGGCAATATTTAAATATGAGCACTTGATTGATAGACCCTGTCCAACAAGAATATTAAGAAAATTATGTATCCATTAGTAAGTTGTATATAAAATAGCAGAGTATTAATCAGAATGTCCTTCATTTAAAATTGGTCGGGACTCAGGTCGAAATCAAACAATTTAATGCCCAACTTCTGAACTTTGTCCAAACTGATACAAATTTTATTGCGTTCTGATATTTAATCCTCAATAATTAACAACAAATATCAAATAGCGCATACTTTTAAAGTTCATACGCATTGTTTAAATTTATTTATTTTTGAAACTGATTAAACTACAAATTCAATCGGATATTGAATAAACTATCAAATTCGAAAATTGATCTGTCTTAGCCTCAGCAACATCAATAGATATGTACAATGGATCATCCTAAAAAGAAGCTTAATACACGATCACACTTTAGATTTGAACTTCATATATAGAGCGTGCGAGATAAATCAACGTCCTACATGTAAAGTGTGCCGCTATGAAAATAAACTCGGAACATCTCTATGGAGATGTACGATGGATGAAAGAAACAGGACCTCAGGACTGCAGCAACCCTCCAACATGTTTTCTGGTGCGTAGAGGTTGATAATAAGCTTATCCACAAATCCTTTGCCACACTGAGGGCACTGCTGGTTACAAAGAACAACATTCATGCATAAGTTGAGCAATTCGATGCAGGTATAGATACATTCAGTTCAATCTGTTCACTGAGTATATGCAGAATCACTCATGGTACCTTGGCACTCTCCTCGCCAGGACGACGCAGCAACTCCTCCAGACACGATCTGCCATACACATGGCCACAAGGAATGCAACTGCATGCATGTAGTAGATACATAGGAGATGATCAGTGATCCCTAATTCTCACTAGTCCCATAGTTCCTACTTGAAGCTATGAACACATACGGTGTATGCATCTAACATGGAAAAATGGGAACTAATATGCCTAAACATAAAAGAGGGGAAAACCCAGCATCGGAGCAATGTTCCCCACAAGAATAATAACATTGCACAGCGGACTCTAAAAAGAGACGCAAGCTTCTTCGGTATCCAATTCGCAGCGATGTGTGGCCCCAAATCCAACACAGAGACGATACTGCGCGGGTGCTAATAGCCCCCAATCCATTACGAGTACAATATATACTGTGCGTATGCTAATAGCCCCCAATCCCAAAGGAGACCGACATGGCTGCCCGCGAAAAAGAAGAAGAAAAGTAGCAGCGAGAATGCACTGGGACAGTGGGGGCGGAGGCCCTCCCTCACAGATGCGATGCGAGCCGTCGCTGCCCCAGGGGACCATGCAGGCGGGGCAGATCGTGGCCTGGACCTCACCGCCGGACGCGGCTCGGTTCGCATCGGCACCTCCGACGTCTCCCGCTGCGCCGGTGGTGTCCGCGGCGTGCGGACGCGGCGCCTCCTCCAGACGGAGCGCGGGCGGCGGGGACGACATCGGATGGAGACGGAGTAGCGGACCGGGATTTTCTGGGGTTTCGAACTCGGGAGGAGGGAGCGGGGGTCGGGACTCGGGATGAATAGTCTTTTGACTCCTGAGAGAAAGTACAACTCCTTCCTTCTTCGGTAAGCTTTCGGCCGGAGCTGGGTGGGTGGGGATCATAATTCCACTACAGTAACGCCACAAAATAAAAATTAATTACAGTACAGTATTATTTTAGATTTTTTTACAACCATTGACTCGTAGTTAGAGGCATCCAATAACTTTATTTTACTAAGAAAAAGAGAGTTTTATTCAACTATAACAGGGTTACAATCTAGTGGCAAAAAATCATCAATACTCAGAGGCCCCTTATGCAACCACACAGCAGAACAGGGGACGTCCTGCACACATGGGCATATGAACCCACTTTAAAAAAATGCATTTTAAACACATTTTAAAATGTAAAACAATTAAAAGAAAAATTCACGCATACATCTTCGCAATATGTGCGCGGCATAAAGTTTTGTTAGAAAAATATATTTCTGTTTTACCTCCGCAAAAAACAAACAAATTCCAGTGCCTCTAAGCAGTGTTCGACGAGACATTTTTTTGTCTTTTTTACAGGCCAAAGAAAAAGTTATTTTTTCACGAAACTTACTTCGTGCACATAGAATGTGAAGATGTATGTGTGGGACTTTTTTCAGAATTTTGTGGCATTTAGAAATATGTTTCTCAATATGGTTTATATGCCCATGGGTTTATCCATGCACTTCTCCACACAGCAGTAGTTATTCTATTCAACTGTTATTGGCCAACTGATCTGCTATCATATTTTGAACTCGACTAAACTTTGGAGGAACAAACTCCCTATCCTCCATGATTGCTTTAATTTAGCAGCTAGTGTCCGTACGCCGAGGAAAGGCTCTCTTTTTATGTTGCGGCTAAAGGAGAGACTATCACTCAACAACGTCCATTAACTTGAATAGTGTTGCAAAAGCATACATCTTTTGAGAATTTCGACCAACCATTTATGAACTACGGGGATCTCCAATGGCAACCCATAAATTTTCTCCCACATCCGTCCACGGATAGAGGGACCAGTTTGCGGACACGGATGCGAGAGGCCGCCATCCAACCGTAGCCGCATACTTTGCAAAATCTATTTGAACAAACCGGATGAAATTCGTGCAAACCGGGCAGATTTTATTCAAGATACAATATAATTTACATAAACGATGATATTTCAACCATTTTACTAAAATCTAACAAGAAAACACTAAACCATATATCGGATGACTACCGTGTGGCCGCCCTGTCCTGCCGCACCGCCGTCGGCGTCCATGCCGTCGTCTTCGTCCCTCCAAGGGCGTGGGGATGACGGAGGTACGCGGCAGCCCTATCTGGCGGCTGCCCGACGCTAGCGGAGGAGCCGCTCCGCCTCCTGCCGCGCAGTGCGAAGGGCCGCCCTGGCCACTGCCGAAGGCGCTGGCGGTAGCCTTGTCCCTGCCGGCGTTGGGAAGCAATCACTAAGTGACCACACCTCGCCGATCTTAGCCGACAAGGCGGTGGCGCCGCATGGCGGCCGTCTCGACAGTGGTGACGGAGCGGTCCTACCTCGTCATTGTGGACCCATTCTGACGCATCGTTCGTCTTGGTGAACGCAGAGCGGCGACCATCATTGCGGCGGTCATACCTCACCTGTTGACGCATTGCGCGCTCGGCCTCGATTGGATACCATGGCACAGGAGCCGGAGACACCGTCGAAACCACCGTGTCCGAGGTAGTGGAGGATGCGGCCACGCGCCTTGGCGATCGCGGGCAGCAGCTCCTCCTTCGTCTGCTGGCGGTAGCGTCGTGGTGGCGACAAGGGCCCGTTGGTCCGCGCGTAGCGGCTGTGCGGCGGGGGCGACACTGGCTCGTCCTTCACGCGGCGGAGGCGCTGGGGGGATGCCGGCTCCTGCTTCACACGGCCATCGACATGGAGGCCGCTGTTGCGCAGCGGGGACGCCGACTCGTCTTTCACTTGCCAGAGTGGGGATGCCGGCTCCCGCTTAACGCAGACCCGCCGCGGGGATGGCGGCTCCTCCTTCATGCGCGCCGGCGCCGGTGGAGGCGGACCCATCTGACAAACGAATCAGAGCCACCTCCGAGAGGAGACGGGGCCGCTCCTGCGGCAGGTCCTCCTTGTCGCCGGATGAGCTGGCCGACGTGGATGCGGATGGTCCAGGTGAGCGAGGGCGGCGACGCAATGATCCTCCTGACGATGAACTTCCACCATTGTCGCTTGTCGGCGCGGAGAACCTAGACTTCGGCATCGCCGCTGAGCTCGGAGAGGACGAAGGGCTCGACGAGGGGGAGGAGGACAGTGCAATGCTCAGTTCTGGACGGCGCCAGAGTGTTGCTTAAATAGCTGCGGCCTGGCCAAGCGGAGGGGCGGTCAGCCCGCTTTGCGCGGCGGCTGGAGTTGGTTTCTCGGGACGCGGCGTCTACATTGAAGCGGCGGCGATGCTAGCGAGGTCGCGTCCGTCTGCGCCGCTTTCCTGTCCGATAAAATCGCGACATCAATGCCAGCCGCTGCGTGGGATGGAAAGTGTGTGAAGGGCGGGTGCGTGGTTTGGATGGGCAGGGCGGCCAGAAGAGGGCTTGGGAGCGATCCGGACTCCCGCAAAGCCCGCCCCCCTCCCCCCCCCGCCCCACACACACACTTTGTCTCCGACTTGCAGGAGAAATCGTGCCAGGACCGCCTGTGAACCAACACAGACCCGCGTTGGATAACTTTTGCTGTCTGGACAGCACGGTCCGAACGCATGCGGGAGGTTTGCGGGTCAGCGTTGGAGATGCCCTAAGAAGGGCATAAACGGTTATGTTAATCAGTCCGTCCGAACTCAAGTCTTAAACTTGATACGAGTCCTCATATTTTTTTCTGAATTTATTTCCGACGTTTCAATGTTTTTCTTTTGGCCGTGCTCATCGTCGGTTGACCGATCCAAACCGAGATCGCTGCACGAGTAAGAATAAAGTTGCAGATGTTTCTATAAAAATTGGTGTATGACCTTATTCTACAAATCAAAACATCTTTGATTCTCTATTTCTAGTCAATTTTAATTTTTATGGTTTTTAGAATTTTCTTGCAGTCTTGAATCGGTAAATGGGGGAGATGACACGTGGTATTAATTTGGGATGTGGCTGGGTACCCTGCTTGCACTACTGGAATCACCCACTTTGCTGAGTTCCTAAGGAACTCGACAAAGAAAAAACAAGAATTAGAAAGTATGTTTGCCAAGTTCCGCCTGTCGTGGTTCTAAGTCTGATAGTAGAATGGGGGTAGGTATGAGGAGGCAAGATCTTAGCTACGGTGAGATTGTGCACGCAAGATTTACGAGTTCAGGCCCTTTTCAAAGGAAGTAACAGCCCTACGTCTCGGTGCCTGGGGGCTCGGTCGATTGGATTATGCGTGAATTAATAGGGGGTGCAAACCCTTGTGCCTGAGGAGGGGGGTGGCTTATATAGAGTTCGCCAGACCCCTCTGCCCTCAGTTACACAGGGTTCAATGTACATAAAGATAGGACATTACTGGTAAGCCAGCAATAAAGGCATATAAATGATCATTAAGACTACGGAGTGAACGCCTGACCATTGCCGTTCTGAGTGACTTTAGATCTTCTGTCTTCCGAGTGATTTCTGATGTGGTCGAGTGAATACACACCAGTCGAATGGAATTGGGTTTTCCGAGTGGAGTGCTTCTGGTCGAGTGGATGGTGTTGTCCTTTGAATGTCTTTGACTGTAGGGCAGTGTCCTTGGGAAGGGTGTCTAGATCAGGTCTATTACCCTACCCTAGATACATGTCATCATCATTAGCCCCCGAATGGTTCAGGGTCCGAGTGGAGATGGAGTTGAAGATGGTTCCGACCCAATTTTCATGCTTCGGAAGCATTTTACTTGAATTGGTGAACCATGCAAAAACTTCAACCTCATTTTCAGTCGCCTTGAGCCATTCCGAAGTTGTCGAGTGAACTTTGCTGATAAGCTTCGAAAGCTGATATGGTATAAAATCTTCGGTGCGATCGACTACACTACCATTCCCGGATCTCGTGGGATTCGAAATTTGGGGAAGCGCGCGGGACGGGGAGGACCGCAGTAAACGGAGCGGATTAGGCAGGGGCGCCTCGATTCTCACGCCACCTTTTTCGCCACGTACCGAGCGCGCGACTGTTGCGGGATTTGACGGGATTGCCTGGGCCCACGAGTCAGTCACTCGGGGAATAGGCCTATATAAGGCGTCTGGGCCGGTGTTTTTTGCACAGTGAGTCCCATTTTCTTTCTTCCTCCTCTACTTCTCCACTGCATCCGCCTCCACTCTCGGCGCCGTCGCCCAGCCTGAGCGCAACCCGCTGCGATGGCGAAGGACAAGACGGCGGCTCTGGAGCGTGCGACGAAGGCGACCGCGAAGGCGAAGGGCAAGAAAACGAGCCGGGGAGGGTCGCCGTCGAGATCTGGCCTGCCGCTCGGCTGGATCCAGGGCGACTGGATTTGGTCCATGATCCAGCAGGAGGATCTGGTTGAGGGGGGATTGATTCCCCATGGTTCCTGGCGGCTTCCGGAGGACGAGACCGAGCCGCGGCCGCAGGAGGGTGAGTGTGTCCTTCTTGCGACCCACGTCGACCGCGGTTTCTCTTTGCCTCCCCATCCCTTTTTCCAGGGTTTTTTGAACTTTTTTGGAGCCCAACTTCATCACTTTCTCCCAACACCATCACATACCTCGCGGCATTCGTGTCCATGTGTGAGAACTTTCTGGGCTGTCGACCGCACTGGGGTCTCTTCAAACACATTTTCACTTGTCGTTCTCAGTCTGTAAAAAAGGCTAATCTGACTGATGAGAGGACGCATGTGATCCAGATGTGTGGAGGGCTAGGGATCCAGATGAGGGGTAAAAGTACTTTCCCTGCTATGATTCTTCCCGATTCAGTCAGAGGATGGCAGTCGACCTGGTTCTATTGTAAGGACCAACCGACCCCTAGTCAGTCGACTGGCCTTCCTCCGTTTTCCATGTAGCGAGTTGAGAAGCCCTCTTCCTTAAAAGTGACTCCAGCTGAGAAAGTGGAGGTCAATATGTTGGTTGAGCGGGTAGTCCAACTTGTCCGCGACGGTGTGACCGGCATGGATTTGCTAGAGGTGTTCCTCAGTTGACGCATCCAACCACTCCAAGCTCGCGATCATCCAATGTGGATGTACTCGGGTATTGATGACAGCACTCGGATCCACCCGGAGAAAGTTGACGAGGAGACGGTGGCACAGTGGTTGCAGAGCATCACTGGCAACAAGGACAACCCCAGGGGGTCTAGGAGGATTCCTCCACTCGACAACACCAACGAACAAGACAAGGTCCGACTCTTTACTTCCGAGTGTCTTTTTTGATCTGACATGTAATTGTTCTCAAAAACTGACTGACATTTGCTCAACTCGGTGCCTTGCAGATCTACACTGAGATGTATTCGAGGCCCAATGGAGAGCAGGAGCAGGAGCACGAGGGAGAGGCGAGCGGAGGTGACAGCGGCGACTGGCAATCTGATGGGGGAGAAGACGAGGAGAGTGACGACTCAAGCGGTGGTGAGGAAGTCGACTCCCCCCTCGCGTCGAAAGGCGATCTAAGCATACCCATGACCCAGCAAGCATCCGTGGCAAAGCGACTGCACCGACTGAGAAGGCTCCGAAGCAGCCCAAAGTTGTGCCATCAAAGCCCCGGAAGGCCTTGCCCAAGATCAAGGTTGACGTTCCCGTTGCCTCTGTGTAAGTGTTATGTCTTCACTCTTTACTCAGGGACTCTTATATTGGTTGTCGACCCATTCTCTTGCTTGACCGAGTGAATCCTGGAATTTGTAGTGCTGCTACCTCTGGGACTTCCATTTATAAGGATGATGATGACGAGGAGATGAAAGATGCAGTTCTAAAGCCAGTATGGCTCCTGTCATCTTGTCTTTACTTTGCTAACCACTTCTACAGTCGACTGAACTCTTGTGGTCGATTCTTTTGCAGCTCTGCAAAATGTTATTGAACTTCCAGATGACGACGAAGATGTGCCACAGAGGCCCACGGGAAGGAGGGGCAGGACCTCGGGCAGGAGGGCACCAGCTAACAAGACACCTCAGTCGACGCCGGTGGCAGAACCAGCTATCCAGCAGTCCGGGGACCTCAACCGTGCTTCTGTTACTTTTGTGATTCCCTTGTCGAGTGGTCGTCCTTCAACGTCGACTGCGCAGGCTCCTGCTTCATCTGTGCAACTTCATGCCTCAAGCTCTCAAGCTGCTGCAGCTGATCCACCGTCTCCACTTTTTGCCGCCCATCACGTCCCAGAGGACCAAGTGAGTGCTGCCAAGGAAGCCATACGCCAGGCAGGCATTATGATGGAGCAGATGAAAGTGGTTCACGAGGCCAGTCAGGCTGCCTATGATTCCAGCTCAGCACTCCAGGCCAATGTCCAGGTTAGCTTATTTCCGACTGATCTTCTAGCTTGACGCTTGTTCTATTAGGATATGGTACCTGAAAACCTTTATTGTGCATCTATTTGTCAGTCTGCACTTTGCATTTGTACACCTGCTGGGTGTTTCAATTTCTGCTGAATAGTTTTTCCACTTGAGTCGACTAGGTTGTGTCGATTGAATCTTTGAACCAATGGGGGCACGCTGAGTGCACCCACTGGGTGTAGTCCCCGAGACCGCCGTTGAATGTTTGATTCGGCGGGGGTCTTTGAACAGAACTTTTCCACTTGGTCTGAGCAGACCATGTCGAGTGGAACCTGGACCAGTGGGGGCATGCTGAGTGCACCCACTGGGTGTAGTCCCCGAGACCATAGTCGACTGCGGGAGTCGGCTATGGTCTGAGAACAACTGATACCTTTCTTTTGTGTTTTTTTTCCCGACTGGACAGACCAAGTCAATTGAAAAGTCGAACCATTGGGGGCAGGCTGAGTGCACCCACTGGGTGTAGTCCCCGAGACTACTGTTGAATGTTTGATTCGGTAGTTGTCTTAGAACTCTTTGAACTTGTTACTTTATTGGTTGGAAACAACCAATCTTTGTGTCTGTCGACTGACTATCCTCTGAACACAGAAATCTTGTGAACTTGGAGCCCGGTTTGCTGACTTGGAGCAGAAGCAGATCCAACTCAATCTTGATCTGGAGTTGGCCAAGACGAATTTGCAGAAGGCTAAGGATGATGCTGCTGGTATGGAAAATTCATCGACTGATTCTCTTGCCATCTTTTCCTTCCTTTTTCTGACTCGAATGTTATTCTTTTTAGAAACAATGAGACAGGCTTTGGAGAAGAAGGACTCTGACCTTGCGGCCGCACAGAAAACAGCAGAAGAAAAAAGGCACTCGCCGACCAGAAGCTGGCATCAGTCGGAAAGTTGGAGGAAGAGAACACCAAGCTAAAGGCTGCTCTTGAAGAAGCCAACAAAGAGGTGACTCGACTGAAGAAGGATAAAGGGACCCTGACCGACAAAGTTGAAGACATCACCCGCAAGATAGACGAGCTGGAGACTTATCTGGGAGGACTCGCCAAGAAGTTATTCCTCATGCTGGAAGGTACTTTTCCTTGTCCGATTGATTTGCTTTTGTTGACTCGTCATATAACTGTCGACTCATTGTTTCTCTGTGATTGCAGAATTCTTTCAAAACTTCGAGGCAGAGACTGGGCGGATCGAAACGAGCTTGGACCCCATCAACTTCCCTGTTAAAGATGAAGCTGCCATGAACGTGCTTCGACTGGAATCTCGCCTTGCCAGCGTCGTGAGCTACCTTCCTCGACTGAAGGTTGCGGTGTCGCGGATCGACACAGCGCTCTGGCCAAGGGAAACGTTCCCAAATGACCTTGAGTCTTTGATGTCTCGACTCAATGAGATTCCTGGTCGAGTGCAGGAATGGAAGAAGTCCTCTGCTCGATGTGGTGCTGATGTAGCTCTGTCCCTGGTTCGTGTTCATTGCAAGGAAGCCAAAGAAGAGAAGCTAGCAGAGATCAAGGTTGCCAACACCAAGAAACTTGACTTCCGATCCTTCATGGAGACTTTTATTGCTGCTGCTACTCGAATTGATGATGGAATCGACCTGGATGATTTCGTCGAGCCTGCCATCCCTCCTCCTTCGGAATGAACAAACTTTTATGATCCGATTAAATTTGCCTCGGTATCCGAGTGGTTTTGTAACTGTTAAACTCCTTCGGGCCTGATGCCCGAGTACTTTAATCTGCGGTCTGGAACCTCGTCCTCGGCAGTCTCGGGACTACACCCAGTGGGTGCACTCAGCGTGCTCCCACTGGTTCAAAGATTCAATCGACACAACCTAGTCGATTCAAGTGGAAAACTATTCAACAGAAATTGAAACACCCAGTGGGTGTACAGATGCAAAGTGCACACTGACAAATAGATGCACAATAAAGGTTTTTAGGTACCATGTCCTAACAGAACAAGCGTCAAGCTAGAAGATCAGTCAGAAATAAGCTAACCTAGACATTGGCCTGGAGTGCCGAGTTGGCGTCATAGGAAGCCTGACTGGCCTCGCGCACCACTTTCATCTGCTCCATCATAATGCTTGCCTGGCGTATGGCTTCCTTGGCAGCACTCACTTGATCCTCTGGGACGTGATGGGCGGTGATAAGTGGAGACGGTGGATCAGCTGCAGCAGCTTGAGAGCTTGAGGCATGAAGTTGCACAGATGAAGCAGGAGCCTGCGCAGTCGACGCTGAAGGACGACCACTCGACAAGGGAATCACAAAAGTAACAGAAGCACGGTTGAGGTCCCCGGACTGCTGGATAGCTGGTTCTGCCGCCGGCGTCGACTGAGGCGTCTTGTTAGCTGGTGCCCTCCTGCCCGAGGTCCTGCCCCTCCTTCCCGTGGGCCTCTGTGGTACATCTTCGTCGTCATCTGGAAGTTCAATAACATTTTGCGAAGCTGCAAAAGAATCGACCACAAGAGTTCAGTCGACTGTAGAAATGGTTAGCAAAGTAAAGACAAGATGACAGGAGTCATACCGGCTTTAGATGTTACTGCATCTTCCATCTCCTCGTCATCATCATCCTTATAAATGGAAGTCCCTGAGGTAGCAGCACTACAAATTCCAGGATTCACTCGGTCAAGCAAGAGAATGGGTCGATAACCAATATAAGACTCCCAGTAAAGAGTGAAGACAGAACACGTACGCAGAGGCAACGGGAACGTCAACCTTGATCTTGGGCAAGGCCTTCCGGGGCTTTGATGGCACAACTTTGGGCAACTTCGGAGCCTTCTCAGTCGGCACATGAGAAGATGTCCGAGTGCGCTTTGAAGTCTGTCCAGTCGGTGCAGTCGCTTTGCCACAGATGCTTGCTGGGTCATGGGTATGCTTAGATCGCCTTTCGACGCGAGGGGGGAGTCGACTTCCTCACCACCGCTTGAGTCGTCACTCTCCTCGTCTTCTCCCCCATTAGATTGCCAGTCGCCGCTGTCACCTCCGCTCGCCTCTCCCTCCTGCTCCTGCTCCTGCTCTCCGTTGGGCATCGAATACATCTTAGTGTAGATTTGCAAGGCACCGAGTTGAGCAAATGTCAGTTAGTTTTCGAGAAAAATTACCTGTCAGATCAAAAAAGACACTCGGAAGTAAAGAGTCGGACCTTGTCTGGTTCGTTGGTGTTGTCGAGTGGAGGAATCCTCCTAGACCCCCTGGGGTTGTCCTTGTTGCCAGTGATGCTCTGCAACCACTGTGCCACCGTCTCCTCATCAACTTCCTCTGGGTGGATACGAGTACTGTCATCAATAGAGTACATCCACATTGGACAATCGCGAGCTTGGAGTGGTTGGATGCGTCGACTGAGGAACACCTCTAGCAAATCCATGCCGGTCACACCGTCGCGGACAAGTTGGACTACCCAGTCAACCAACATATTCACCTCCACTTTCTCAGCTGGAGTCACTTTCAAGGAAGAGGGCTTCTCAACTCGCTCCATGGAAAACGGAGGAAGGCCAGTCGACTGACCAGGGGTTGGTAGGTCCTTACAATAGAACCAGGTCGACTGCCATCCTCTGACCGAATCGGGAAGAATCATAGCAGGGAAAGTACTTTTACCCCTCATCTGGATCCCTAGACATCCACACATCTGGATCACATGCGTCCTCTCATCACTCGGATTAGCCTTTTTTACAGACTGAGAACGACAAGTGAAAATGTGTTTGAAAAGACCCCAGTGTGGTCGACAGCCCAGAAAGTTCTCACGCATGGACACGAATGCAGCGAGGTATGTGATGGTGTTGGGAGAAAAGTGATGAAGTTGGGCTCCAAAAAAGTTCAAAAAACCCTGGAAAAAAGGATGGGGAGGCAAAGAGAAACCGTGGTCGACGTGGGTCGCAAGAAGGACACACTCACCCTCCTGCGGCCGCGGCTCGGTCTCGTCCTCCAGAAGCCGCCAGGAACCATGGGTAATCAATACCCCCTCAACCAGATCCTCTAGATCCTCCTGCTGGATCGTGGACCGAATCCAGGCGCCCTGGATCCAGCCGGGTGGCAGGCCAGATCTCGACGACGACCCTCCCCGGCTCGTTTTCTTGCCCTTCGCCTTCGCGGTCGCCTTCTTCGCACGCTCCAGAGCCGCCGTCTTGTCCTTCGCCATCGCAGCGGGTTGCGCTCAGGCTGGGCGATGGCGCCGAGAGTGGAGGCGGATGCAGTGGAGAAGTAGAGGAGGAGAAAGAAAATGGGACTCACTGTGCAAAAAACACCGGCCCAGACGCCTTATATAGGCCTATTCGCCGAGTGACTGACTTGTGGGCCAAGGCAATCCCGTCAAATCCCGCAACAGTCGCGCGCTCGGTACGTGGTGAAAAAGGTGGCGCAAGAATCGAGGCGCCCCTGCCTAATCCGCTCCGTTTACTGCGGTCCTCTCCGTCCCGCGCGCTTCCCGAAATTTCGAATCCCGCGAGATCCGGGAATGGCAGTGTAGTCGATCGCGCCGAAGATTTTATACCATATCAGCATTCGAAGCTTATCAGCAAAGTTAACTCGACAACTTCGGAATGGCTCAAGGCGACTGAAAATGAGGTCGAAGTTTTTGCATGGTTCACCAATTCAAGTAAAATGCTTCCGAAGCATGAAAATTGGGTCGGAACCATCTTCAACTCCATCTCCAATCGGACCCTGAACCATTCGGGGGCTAATGATGATGACATGTACCTAGGGTAGGGTAATAGACCTGATCTAGACACCCTTCCCAAGGACACTGCCCTACAGTCAAAGACATTCAAAGGACAACACCATCCACTCGACCAGAAGCACTCCACTCGGAAAACCCAATTCCATTCGACCGGTGTGTACTCACTCGATCACATCAAAAATCACTCAGAAGACAGAAGATCTAAAGTCACTCAAAACGGCAACGGTCGGGCGTTCACTCCGTAGTCTTAGTGATCATTTATATGCCTTTATTGCTGGTGTTACCAGTAACGTCCTATCTTTATGTACATTGAACCCTGTGTAACTGAGGGCCGGAGGGGTCTGGCGAACTCTATATAAGCCACCCCCCTCCTCAGGCACAAGGGTTCGCACCCCCTGTAACTTCACGCATAATCCAATCGACCGAGCCCCCGGGCACCGAGACGTAGGGCTGTTACTTCCTCTGAGAAGGGCCTAAACTCGTAAATCTTGCATGCACAATCTCACCGTAGCTAAGATCTTGCCTCCTCATACCTACCCCATCATTCTACTGTCAGACTTAGAACCACGACACCGCCCTCGGGAAATATCGTAGGTTCTTCTGAGTGGTAATATTTTCCAAGTACAAAGCTCGGCAAAATGTTCCAGGATATTCTTTGCCGAATTCCAGCACTCAGCAAAAGGTCAGCCACAAATATATGTTTGCTTGCATAAAGAAATAACAACATTCAAATATCAACAACCCCACAATCACCATATCGTGAATCTTTAAGATGGTTTAGGTCTTCGTTATAAAATGTCTTCAAGCTGCTATCTTGACAATCCACGGCATGAATTATGACATTTAACTTTGACAAAAATTTGTCTGACAAAAATCTATGACAAAATTATTTCGCCATAGAAGTGCACCACATCCATCATGAAACGTTGTTCGTCGTAGAAGACCGTATGAATTTTTGTTTAGGGTTTATTTATACAAATATCCATAGACCTTCGTTTGGGATGAAAAATCGTTTATTCATGATGAAAGTGATTCGTCGCTGAAAATCGTTTTTCTTTGTAGTACTACAGGGTACCATCAGCGGCAAGTGACTACGGGACGGCGACAACAATGTCGATGGTGACCACAAAGGTGCATGCGTGTAACATCCTGTTTCAGAAAATGCTTATTCAAAATATGGATTAGAAAATTACTTCGGTTTCTCCAATTACCTGGGGCTTAATTAGTGGTTTAGGTTTCAGAAGCCTTTTAAATGACCCAAAATGCATGGTGAATGTAAATTTGTGTTTGATTCAAATGATTTTAATTTATTTGAATTTTCCACATTTTTTGTTTTTTAGCAAATTTCCACATTTTAGTAGGCACTCTGGTTTTTGTAACGATGTCTTGAAGGCTATTTGTTTTATAGATGGGCATGCTTAGAGAAACCATTTCTTTTTCCCTTACATTTCGTTGGGCCAAGCGCAACTCTCCCCTCTCATGGCTCTAGACCTCGTTGCATTAAGTGCCCCGTTAGATGGGCCAGGCCCAGCGAACGTGGGAGAACATTCACCTCACTTGCTCTAGTGGAGGTACGCACACTTTTTTAATAATTTAATTGTTTTTTATTTTAAAAATATTTTTGGAAATTTTTGAAATAAACATATTAAAAATCATTTTACTAAGAAGGTCTGATCCGTATCTATAAATTTGCTTAATGAGCTTACAAAACCTGACTGTGCATTTTAAATAAAATGATCACAAAATTAAAAAATATGTTCATATTAATAAAAAAAATCACACGTTCAAATACTTGTTGACAACCTTTTTTAGACAATTCACTAAATTGTATTTGCACAATTTTTTAGAATTTTTATGTCATAGAAAAGTAATATTTGTACCACACTATTTTCATGGCACTACAACAATGTTCAAACATACATCAAGAAAATTGTTCACCGGGTTTATTTAACAATAATTCAATGTGTTGGTGTTGTATCGTTTGGCTGAATGGCTTTATAATTAAAGCGGGGCGAAAGCCTATTATTGAGAGGTAGAATAGTGAGAGTTTGCCAGAAAATACCCCTCAGAACCTAGGGTTCGATGAACCTGATATGAGATAAAAAAAATAGCAATTCAGAAAAAATTAAATAACATCAAAAGTTTTTTTAAACAAACTTGACTACTGGCATACTCGCATAAAAATTTCGCCAAAGAAAAACACCCAGCAGAAATCTTGACCAAAAAAAAGAATTTTACATGACAAAAGATTGAATAGTCACTCTAATATAGTGCTGATTTTATCTTTTTCACCAACAATACCATGAAAGTTATTTCTTCGCAAAAGGTTGACACAACTGCAGAGCTTGATCAAGTTTGTTGTCAAAAACTTTCACGATTTTTCAACCTTCTTTGCAATTACTATTTCTTTTAAAAGTGTGCACGTACCATCAGGTTCCAAGCGTTCCCCTGCAAGTTTGGCCTCAGTATATTCACTGAAGAAACATTGACTGGTCAATAGAACTGGCTCAGGTTTATCATAGAATTTCTTTTGTAAAAAACGACAACGGAGAACTATTCTTGTCTATTGAGAACCTCAGATTAATAGGGGAATATACATTGAGATATATGCTTAATAGTAAGTTCCAATTTTTACAGTAATTGTGTTGAAAGATTCTCACATTTTATCCTTGGATTAACATTTTTCATTTACATAGTCATCATTTCCTCTATACACATTTACCATTTTTCAAATCCTTGATTAGCATTTTTCAAATACCCCTTTAAGATTTTTTAAATACATGATCTAATTTTTCATACACATTGTATTTTTATACATGAGAAACATTTTATCAATACACATTTAGCATTTTTCAAATGCCTGGTTAAAATTTTAAAATGATTTTATGCATACTCTATATTGTAGATTATTTATTTAGAACAATTGGAAGTATAAAGAAAATAAAAAATAAAGCTAAAAAGAAAAACAAAAACCTGAAAAAGAACAAGGCGGTCTCGTCCCGTGCCCCTGGGCCGGCGCATCTCGCGCTTTCCATCAGGCGAGGCTTCCCTCTACCTCCTCCTTCTGAGACATAGAGATACCCAGGCAGCAATACGTGGATTGCGCACATACGTATTTCCTAGATAGCGCTAGGTGGGCTACCAGCTCATATAACTTCCATCACGCGAGGCTTCCCTCGGAAAAATTCACCGCCGCTTAATACGAGAGCTCCTATGTGACGCTCTCTGCGTCAAGTTGCTGAGGTTTCGCACAGGTGTGTTTTCGACTGAGCCGGCCCATGAAGATAGCGACGCGCACTGTAGCTCGAAAAGAAAATTTGCGCCATAGGGGATTTGAACACAGGATCGACTGCTATAAACAGCGCATTCCTACCAGCCGAGCTTGGAGACAGATTTGACCTTGTTGGAGCATCAAACCTTGCGAACCAAACACGCTGCACAGATCCGAATTAGTTTAGGAATTTCGGAAGCAATTTTTATTTTGAAAAACGGAATGTTCCGTGAGACGCAAACACTTTCCAAAAGTGTGAAAAATATTTTGGCAAACTATAACATTTTTTAAAAACAGGAACATTTTTTGAAAATCATGAACAATTTTCTTGAAGCAGGAACATTTTTCCAAATTCCAAAACAAAATTGGGAAACACAAACATGTATTAAAATTCTTGACCACAATTCGAAAACAAGATTTTTAAGAAACTTGTGAACAGTTTTTGAAACTCCTAAAAAAATGAAAACATGAACACTTTTTTAAAACATGAACATTTTTTGTACAATGTCAGAAATTTGAAAAGAGAACATTCAAATATTTTTTGGAAAACAAGAGCATTTTTTGGAAAGAGAGCAATGTCAGAAATTTGAAAAGAGAGCATTCAAATATTTCTTTTCAAATATTCAATTTTTTTTGTAAAATAAGAAGACTTTCTGAAATTCTAGAACAATTTTGGAGAAATGCGAACAATTGTTTAACTTTTTCGAAAATGCAAACAAGTTTTTAGAACAGAAACATTTTTCAAATTTATGAACAATTTCTTAAAACATGAACATTTTATGAAATTTTGAACATTTTACAAAACAGTAACAGGTTTTGAAAAATTTGAACAATTTTCGGAAGACGATCATTAAAAAATAAACTAGAAAAGTAAATTAAATGAAAAAGCGAAAAAGAAAACAGAAAACAAAAAGAAAAATAAGAAAGAAGAAAGAAGAAAAAGAAATATAAAAGTGAAAAAAAAACCCAAGAAGAAACAGGAAAACCTGTCAAAAAGAAAAAAAACGGTTCAAGGACCGGCTGGCTAGATTTTTTATAATGGGCCGGCACATTTCTAGCGACGCGGGGCTTCGCCTGTGCGTTGTGTCGACATTTTGACGCAGCGAGCAGCGAATAGGGGCTTCCGCTTAATACGTCGAAATGTCAACGCAACGCACAGGCGACCGAATCGAAGTTGGGCGAAGGAGCAGCAGGAGCTATGGGGTGTCTGTGGTGGTGTGTGGTGGCCAGCGGAGGCAACGACGACCACACCGGTGTGGATGCGGTCGGGCGGGAGAGAGAGAGAGAGAGGCGGCTGCAGGGGTTGGGAATAATTATTCTAAGAAGTGACATCGGTCGAGTAAATATAAGCAGTGGCGACATGAGGAATAAGAATTTTTAGGAGGTAAAAGAGAATAAAGGCTCGACTAGGTTTAGTTTAACTCCTAAAAATGAAATTTTTAGGAAGTTAACCAGTTTTGAGGGATCGCCTAGAGATTCTCCGAGACCATGTTGGTCTGTGGAATTTTATGGAATACTCATCTCTGTTAATGCTATGGGTACAAGTACATATATACACTATGGGCCTATGGGCCTAAGACACACAACCCAACAAGACGAAGATGACCACATTGGCTTTCTCTTCACCAGCCACCTCGCCGCACATAAAAACTATAGCCTTCTTTAAATTGCTTATAACTCCTCAAGACCTGCAGTGGTTTTCAGGACTGTCAGTATGGTCCAAAGCTGATTTCTGATGCTTATTCAATGGTTCATGTAACTGCGCCTATGTTGTCTCAACATAGCCGGTCCCAAGCCCGGATAAAGGAGGAGGGTTGTGATAGGCTTGGCGAGCCAACGAAAAAACTCAGCCACTCTGTGACGCCCTCGATTCAATTGTACACTAATCATACACGCAAATGTGTACGATGAAGATCAGGGACTCACTGATAGATATCACAACACAACTCTAGACACAAATTAAAATAATGCAAGCTTTATATTACAAGCCAGGGCCTCGAGGGCTCGAATACATAAGCTCGAATACACAAGAGTCAGCGGAAGCAACATTATCTGAGTACAGACATGAGTTAAACAAGTTTGTCTTAATAAGGCTAGCACAAAAGCAACATCGATCGAAAAGGCAAGGCCTCCTGCCTTAGAGCCTCCTAACTACTCCTGGTCGTCGGCGGTCTTCACGTAGTAGTAGGCACCCTCGGGGTAGTATAGCAGTCGTCAAAGGTGACATCTGGCTCCTGGACTCCACCATCTGGTTGCAACAACCAGAAAGAAGAAAGAAGGGGGAAAAGGGGTAGCAAAGCAACCGTGAGTACTCATCCAAAGTACTCGCAAGCAAGAATCTACACTACATATGCATCGGTGTCAATGAAAAGGGGTAGTATCTGTGGACTGAACTACAGAATGCTAGAAGAGAAGGGGGAAAGCCTAGACTATCGAAGACTAGCATCTTCAAGCAGCTTCAAGCATCTTGCAGCATCAGAAGAGATAAGAGTAGCATAAACTAAAGTAGTAGTGGAGTTATCAACCTCGTCCGGAGATCCTTTCTCGACTCCCTGCGAGAAAGCAATCCCAGAGCCATACTATCCAGTTATCACCTCAAGTTTCCAGTTCTAGTTGTATCGATTGGGATACAACTCCAAGTGTCCGTTATCGTAGGACAGGCTATCGATAGATGTTTTCTTCCCTGCAGGGGTGCACCAACTTACCCACCACGCTCGCTTAACTCCGGCCGGACACACTTTACTGGTCATGCCCGGCCTCAGCCAAACAATACGCCGCAACCCGACCTAGGCTTAATAGAGAGGTCAGCACGCCGGACTAAACCTATGCCCCCAGGGGTCATGGGCCATCGCCCCGGGAACTCCTGCACGTTGCGAACGCGGCCGATGAGCAGACCTAGCTACCTCCTTAAAAAGGCAGGTGCTTACGCAGTCCAACCCGGCGCGCGCCGCTCTGTCGCATGACGTCTATTAAGCTTCGGCTGATGCATACAACGCAGAACGCCCATACTATGCCAATGTGATGGTTAGTGCTATCAGGCCAGAGGCCCCTCGGATCAAATATCCAAACCGTTAGTGTGTTGTTATTGCGGTCACGAGCAGAGACTCACGAAAGATGTGACCCCGTCGCCCCGTCTCGAGGACTTGCGGCAAGGGCTAAGAATGCCTGGCCACGCCTCGTATTCAACTCTCGGGTACTCTCCAGGTCAACCCGTCTCCACATCACTCGCGGGTACCCCTCAGGGTCGACCCGCCTTATCAAGTAACAGTTGTAAAGTCCAAGTATCCGTGTGTCCAAACACCAAGGGGAAACTCCGAGGAACCACCCTCGGCGGATTCCACTCGATGTAATCATCAAGGTGAACGTAGGAGGAACCACCCTCGAGGTTCACACTTGAGGGGTTGCACGACAGAGCCGTATCGGAAGTGGTTAAGGAGGAACCACCCTTGATGACCACGACCAAATAGCTACACTACAAGGTTAACATCATAAGTGCTGATGAGGTCTCACCCTCGGCACTCGATAGTAACCCAGCAGTGTCGAGCAACTAAGGGGAAAGTGATGTGCGGTGCCGGGGCCTAGTCTTCGAACATAAAGCTGGGCAACTGGGACAAGGTGGGGGTCACTGATGGATCACTAACCACCTATACTAAGCAGTTTAGCATAAGCATGTAAGGTAACAATAAGCAGGTTACAAAAGCAGACTATGCATCAGAATAGGAGCAAACAATAACAATAGCAAAATCTAATGCAAGCATGAGAGAATGGAATGGGCGATATCGGGATGATCAAAGTGGGGGGGGGGGTCTTGCCTGGAAGCTTTGCTGAAACAGAAGAAGGGTCGTCGGAGACGTAGTCGATCACAGGGGCAACATCGGTCTCAGGGTCTACCAGAGAGAAGAGGGGGTAGAAACAATAAATATAAGCAAACAGATGCAACACTAAGTATGACATGACGATAAGCAGAACTAGGGTCGACCTAACGTAGTACTACACGTTGCAGACGGAGGGGATAAACATCCGAGGATGAATTCCCGGCATTAGGCGGATTCCGGACAGTGGAAAAGAGGGGGAAGTTCCATGTTCAGCATGCTAGGGGCATGTGACAGAACAACGGACCGCGTATTCGGATTTGTTGGATTTTTCTGAGCAACTTTCATGTAGAAATTTTTTTCATCTGAGCTACGGTTTAATTTCTACGAGTTTTCAAAGTTTAAGTATTTTCAGAAATTATTTGACTTAACAGAAAAGAAGTATTGCACCACCATGATGTCATAGTGATGTCAACAGTCAACAGCCGCACTGACCAGGTCAAACCTGACCAGTAGGGCCCACCTGTCATTTGCAGTGGGCTAACATCAGTTCATTTTAAATTTAAACAGAGTAATTAGTGACTGGACCCCACCAGTCAGTGACTCATTAATTTAGCTAATTATTTTTATTTAGGAAAATATTTTAATTAGGTTAATTAGGCGGGGGGCCCGTGTGTCAGTGGCACTGAGTTCCCAGTCAGCATAGTTGACCACGGTCAACGTGGTCAACTGGGTCTAGGAGGCCCACGGGCAGCGACCCAGAGGCGGGCCCTGCCGGTGCCAGGTCAGCGCCGGTGCTGGAGCAACGCCGGCGAGGCCATCCGCGGCGGCCGAATGCCGGAGACGGCTGGATCGCGCTACGGCGCATCATTTGAGCCGTGGTCGGGCGCGTTCGGAAGCTGACGATCTCGCGCGTCGAATGGTACCAACGTTTGGGCCTGGGATTGGCCGGCACATCGCCGGCGTCGACATTTGGCGGCGGCGGTATTCGGGCGACGGCGGAATCGACAAGCCGTGCTTGTTAGCTCGAACTAAAAGTGTGGGGGTGATCTACGCGAGCGCCGAGCGTGCGAGCTCGATGGACACGCGCAGGTGGTCAAAAGGTCGGCTGAAAAAACGCGGAATTGTCTTCGCCTTTGTAAGCTAAAATGTCCAGTAAAGCCTATCTCGCTTTTAGCCTTCATGGTGAATGGCCCACCCTTTCTTTGAACCTTGTCAATGATCGAACGAACTTACAGATATGAACTGAGTGCCAGTCTGGTGTTCCAAGTAAAAACTTTTCAACTAGCTGGGTCACCGCTGTTTTAAACCCTGACTTGGAATCAGAGCCATAAACGAGTGATTCGGTCGGACGGACGATTGAGTTCTTAAAGCTTGGATCGGCACTTCTTGTGTTGAAACGGAAATGGCCTTGTTGTACCTCACTCCCGTCTTCAATGGGGTCTGCTCTTTTTTTAGGAGAGTATGCCAATATGATCTTAATGAGGTGCGGGGCTTTGCATCTGACATTCGTTGGGCTTTCCTCTGCGGGAGCCTGCGTCCCGGCTCCCCTACGGCTACCTTGTTACGACTTCACCCCAGTCGAAGACCCCACCGTGGTATGCGCCAATAAGACCACCAAAGGCCTTTGTGGTCACCAGAGTAGCTCCGGTGAACAGCGAGGCGGCGACGCGTTCGGTCCAAGTGGCAGCGTGCGCTAGAGCTCGAATACGACGGCTAGAAGAGAGGGGAAAGGGAGGCGGAGGCTCACCGAGTCGCAACGAAATGCCGGCGACAGTTTAGGAGCACCAGAGATCGCCAGAGACAGAGAAGATCGTCGGAGCCCGAGAAGAGAGGGGGCGGCTCGATCTGCTCGATGTGGAGCTTCCCGGCTCCAACCAGCGGCACCAGAGGTCGTGGCGGTCCACGGCGCTGCCGACGAGAACGGCAAGGCCTCCTGGGAGGCACGGTGGCCACAAAGACAACAAAGGGAGGCGGCGACGGCTATGCTTGGGTGGGCATCCGAGCAAGAGGGAGAGGCCAGAGGAAAGGGGATCTGAGAGGGGGGGCTGCGAGGAGAGGGGGGGGGAGGAGTGGGTGGAGGTAGGTGGGGGAGGACTCGAGGAGCCGGAGGGGGCGCTCTTATCCCCTCCCTCGTCATGGAGGGCGAGGCGGTCCAGGGCGACGGCGCCCCTGTAGCGACGGCGCCAGGGGAACAGAAGAAGGCGACCAGGGGAAGTGGGATGGCTGGGCCGGCCTGTTTGTCCAAGGCCCAGTGGGAGGATACCGGGGAGGTTTTCTCTTTTATTTAAATAGCTTTGCTTTTCTGTTTTTCTAATAAACTGAGATGGGTAAGAAAATATTGGGCATGCCATTTTCTTTGGAAAAATATGGGAAGTGCCCCTTTTATTCCCTAGTGATATTAGACAGTGCCACAAATATTTTGGAGAGCAGAAGAATTCATTTGGTATTTTTCATAAATAGGATAGCATTTAAAATGCTGAATTGGTGCTGTTATAATTGCTAATGATCATCTTTGCACAAAAGTGATATTGTGTTCCTTAACAAATAATTGTTATGGAATTTTTGACAAATGATGAACATTTTTCCAGCAACTTTTGAGAAACTTCAAACTTCACTTGAATTTGAATTGACTCGAATTTCAAATGGGATATTGAACAAGGTGATTAAGCACTGTTTGGAAAAATGATTAGCTTAATCACAGGGGGTTACTGTAGCATGACACTGGGGGTGTTACCACTAGTAGAAAAAGGGCCATTTGTCCCGGTTCGTAAGGCCCATTTGTCCCGATTGGGGAACGGGGACTAAAGGGTCGGTACTAAAGCCCTACACCTTTAGTCCTGGTTCTTACACCAACCGGGACAGATGGGCCTCCACGTGGCCGTTGCGGCGAGCCCAGGCAGGGGGGCCTTTTGTCCCGGTTGGTAGCACCAACCAGGACCAATAAGCGTCCACGCGTCAGCATTTCAGGGGCTGGGGTTTTTGTTTTTATTTTTTGAAGGGGGGGGGGGGGGTTTGGGGTTTTGGGGGGTTAATTTAGGTATTTCATATAATGTGTTAGCTAGCTAATTAATAGAGAGAAGTGTCCTCTCTTATCTCCGTGCTTGGTCGACGCTACATACTATACGTATAGAGAGGACTCGACACGCTAGCTAGTAAGCAAATGAAGGAAACAGAAGATCGTCATGAACATATGCATATAGAGAGAAGTGATATCGACCTCTCCTTCTCCGAGAGATTGGTTGAACAACAAGTTTTCGTATATCTATCCGATGCTACTGGCTACATATAATCCCCTACTTACAATATAATCGCCTAATTATAGATGAACTCAGGGTCCACATGGTATTCTCCGTCTTTATCGATCACGAGAAAGAATGCCGCCAATTCCTCTTGAATTGCTCGCATGCGATCTGGTGCTAGGAGTTCATCCCGCATCTGAAATATCTAATTTGAAGAAGGGGGTCAATACATATATATGAATGAATGAAACTCAACACAAATGATGGTAATAAAATAAAATTCTGAATATTATTGCTTACGCACTTCATATTGTTTGTTAGAGTAGCCCCGCTCACAGGTCGTGTGGCGGATGGATCGACACGCAAACGTAGTATCCACAGTAATTATTCCCGGCTTCCTGCCACAACCACTTTACAAGAAATAGAGGTCAATCAAACTGATAAGCAAGCATGCTAAATGGTATTGATGAAACTAGCGCTTGAATCACTAGGAGATGCGCGGAACTAGCTAGTAGTACTTACTTTCGGGTGTGTAAATTGCAGCTTCCTCGGCAGTCCCGGAGCTTTTGAGGTGATTTTTTAAACCTTGCCAGACAAATAAAACAATTACTTGATATCAGGAAATGAACAAAGTTGCCGATATGGTGCGATAATGATCGATTTAACTTACTTCTCGAGCATTTCAGTTATGTCCGCATACTCCTGGGGATCTTTTCGTCTCGAGTCTAAGACGGTTACTAGTCCCTGCTCAAGCTTAATCTCTAGGAGAATATAGTGGAACCTGCGCATGCATGCATAACTCATCAATTACATTACTATAACCTTGACTAATAAGGGAAACCGAATATGCACAAGACAGTAACACTCATTTGAAGTTATAAGGAAAGAGTATTATAGCTTTGTTTTGATTTAATACCAACGATCGCAGCAAGTTGGCCTCGGTATCTTTGGCATGAAATTCAACCGTATAAGCATCTATGAGATTTGTGTTAATGAACCCAATATCACCGATTTGTCTTTTTCTTCAATTCAGCGATCTTCAATCTGCATAATGTAGTGAGGATAATTATATATACATGCAATGAAAGAGCTGACCTATATATAGAGACTTAATGACAGAAGTAGTACTTACAGACAGTAGCAAGTGACCGTTAATTTATCGAGGGCCTTTTGATTGAAAAAATGGAAGAACTCCTCAAATGGAACTGACAACAGTTCAATTCCAACGAGGTCATGCTCCTCTTTAACTCTCAGCGTCAAAGTATCCTTCCCCCAGACTCTCTGCAGGTTTTCATGTACCAATCATGGAATCATCGCATCATCGTTGTTAGAGATCTTTCATCTTTGACGAGAGGCTTCCCGTAATGGTATTTGTGTTCGTCCACCTCCAAGAAATCATAATGTACTTCGTCGGGCAGGTAATCTCCAAGATTGCTATTGGGCAAAGTCTTCGGATGATTAGCGACGATATCACTAGACACCTTGAGCGGGGGCACGATTGGTTCGCTTGTTCGCCGAGCTGGGCAATTTTTTCCCAGCTCGTCGTTCTGCTAACCTTCGATCACTGATAGTACTTCCCGACCGCTCCGCTTCGATATATGACCTTTCAATAATGCGCTCATAGTTGTTTTTCGGCGGAGACGGTGGTGGTTTCTTCAGGGCATCGATAGTGCGCTTTGCTTTCACCGGATCTATCTTCTCCTCCGGAGGTGGATGTTTCTTCGCTTTCACCGCTTCAAAGAAGTCCTTCACTTTGGCTTGACAGATCTCCACGGTTTCCTCCACGGTCATCTCGTATGGTAACTTCTCTAGAGGCTTGAGAGATGGATCGAATCTGTATTGCCTCCCGCCTCTGGCTATACTGCTAGACGCCGGAGCAGACGGAGCGGCTGCGGCTGTCTTCTTTCCTTGCTTACGAGGCGGAGGAGAAGGACTACGACGCGCCGGAGTAGCCGGAGCGGCGGCGGGTCTCTTCCGCCCTTGCTGACGAGGCGGAGAAGGAGGAGGCTGGATGCTCGGGCGCGCCAACACAGGCGGAGAAGGAGGCAGAGCTGCTCCGGCGGGTCTCTTCCGCCCTTGCTGACGAGGCGGAGAAGGAGAGGCTGGCTGCTCGGGCGCGCCAGCGCAGGCGGAGAAGGAGGCGGAGTGCTGCCACGCGCCGGAGAAGGAGGCTGAGTGCCCTGATCACTCGCCGGAGGAGGAGGCGGAGGCGTCTAGTTTGGAAGGTTGATGAGATCCTTTCGCCATAGGCATGGAGCCTTCAGAGAAGAACCCAGCTGAGTCTCCCCTTCACCGGTAGGGTGGTCAAGCTCGAGGTCCTCAAATCCCTCCGTTATTTCGTCTACCGTCACCCTAGCATATCCTTCTGGAATCGGACCGCAGTGAAAAGTTGCGCTGGGTTCAGGAGGTCGAACAGAGCCGACAGCCACCTTGACTTTGAAGTTCTGCCATTGCGTCATAAGGTGGCAATATTGAGAATCCGTGATAGCATCCACGGGGTAGCTAGCAGGAGCCGTCAAGACATTCTCCAGCTGAAGCAGCTCGGTGGAAGCCACGCTGCTTCTCCCCTGAGATGGCGGGGTAGTTTCGGGGGTAGCTTCGGTAGGTCGCTTGCTGCGAACTGCGTCTCGTTCCTCTAGCGCTTGTACCCTTTCATGCAACTTCTGCAGTTAGGTCTGCTCCACTTTCTTCCTCCTCTCCTGGCATTTGTAACCGCCTGCGTATGGAAACCCAGCCTTCCACGGAACAGAGCCTGGTGTGCCTCATGTCCATCCAGGTTGCTCAGGATTCCCGAGTGCCATTGTGAGCTCGTCGTTCTCTCTGTCTGGAACGAATGTCCCTTGCTGCGCTGTGGCGATATAGTCCTGAAGCTTTGTGACGGGTATTCGCAGTTGCTCCTTTGTCCAAACGCACTTCCCTGATACATGGTCCAAGGTTCCGCCAACCCCAAAGAACCAAGTCCGGCAACGGTCTGGCCAGTTCAATGTCTCTGGTTCGACCCCTTTATCAAGCAGGTCATTCTCAGCCTTGGCCCACAACGGTCGGGCTTTGAGGTAGCCACCTGACCCCGTGCGATGGTGATGCTCCTTCTTCGCAGCATTTATCTTGTTTCTCGCTGACATCTTCTTACTCTTGTCCGATGTCTTGTGGGCCACAAATGCGGGCCAGTGATCTCTGATCTTCTCATACCGGCCGCTGAATTCTGGTGTCTTTTCTTGGTCGACAAATGATGTTTTCAGCTCATTCTTCCACCTCCTGAATAGTTCTGCCATCTTCTTAAGAGCATGAGACTTGATAAATTGCTCTTTAACTGTCTTCTCCGGATCCTCCTCTGGTGGTAGGGTGAAATTTGCCTTCAGCGCGGTCCAAAGATCATCTTTCTGCATATCGTTGACATAAGACACCTCAGGGTCTTCCTTCTTAGGCTTAAACCATTGGTGGATGCTGATCGGGATCTTGTCCCTAACAAGAACCCCGCACTAAGCAAAAAATGCTTCCTTGGTCCGGATGGGTTCAATCGGTTGGCCATCGCGCGCGATTGCTGTGATCTCAAACCTTTCATCCGATAGCAACTTTTTCTTCGGGCCTCGTTTCTTTACCGAAGTTGTGCTCGATCCGGAGGGCTAGAAAAAAGAAGAAATACGAGAGTTAATATGTGTACATACCAAAACAATGAATGCATCAATTAGCTAGTCAGCACAGGCTCAATTAATATATATACCTGGCCGGACTCTGTTCAGTCACCGGAGCCGTCATCACGGTCTCCTTCTTGCACCGGCATTCGGTCACCGGAGCCATCATAATCATGTCTTTCCTCCTCCATTGTTCGATCACCGTAGCCAGCTTCTTCACCCTGTCCTTCCAGACCATCATTGTCGTTAAGATACGACAATACATGACCTCTGGCTAAGATTATGTCCCCCAACACCTCTTCTGCTGCCTCGTCTTGTCCGTGCTCCATTCTTTCTGCAAATATTATAACATGGCAACTATTATACAAACATGACAGCAGGTGGATATATTAGTGGCAAACATAGACCTAGCTACCTAATCACAACAAGGAATCATATTAGTGGCCTCGATGCTTCTCTAGGGTTTGGGGTGGCCTCGGCAACGCTTCAAGGGTTCGGGGTGGCCACGACGACAACGCTCTTTTAACTTGGTAAATTTGGGTGGTCTCGGCAACGCTTCAAGGGTTCATATGCAAAAGCCATGGATTTCTTCAATACTTTGACACTAGCTAGGCAACCTCTCGGCCCCTCGACGACCCACGAACCCTCAACCCTCGACCCCTCGACCCTCGAACCCTCGATCCTCGACCCTCTGTCCCTCGGCCCCTCGACGACCCTCGAACCCTCGACCCCTTGACCCTCGAACCCTCAGCGACCATCTACCCTCTACCCTAGCTAGTTCCCGACCCTTGCCCCCTCGAACCCTCGTCGACCCCCTCCCCTCCCCCTCATGTCGAAGTTATCAGGGAGGGGGTATATCGATGCCCCCCCTCATGTTGAAGTTATCGGGGAGGGGGTATATCGACAACGACATACCCGATAAAAAATAAGAAGACAAAGAAGAAAAAAAGAGGAGAAGAAGAAAGGAATAGAGGAGAAGATCAAAGAAAAAAAGAAGAAAAAAAGAGGAGAAGAAGAAAGGAATAGAGGAGATGAAGAAAAAAAAGAATATTTTCTATTTTTTCTTCTTCTCCTCTATTCCTTTCTTCTTCTCCTCTTCTTTTTCTTCTTTTTTCCTCTTCTTATTTATTTCTCCTCTTCTTCCTCTCCTCTTCTTCTCCTTTCTTCCTCTTCTTATTTTCCTTTTTCCTCTCCTTCTTTTTCTTCTTCTTCCTTCTTAATATCACTTAGCAACTTTTGCAACGATAGGGGGGGGGGGGTGCTCCCGTGGTCTAAAATCGGTCTATGCATGATAGAAAATTCTGAAAAAATACATCTATGATCCCTCATACATACATACATACAAAAAATACATCTAAACAAATACATATATGATCCCTCATACATACATACAAAAAACATCTGAAAACAACATATAAGAACATCTAAAAAATACATATATGATCCCTCACACATACATACCTACATCTAAATTTCTTTTATGTACAACTAAAAACATCTAAACAAATAGAATATATATATATATATATATATAAAACAAAAAAAATAAAGGAAAGCTAGGGGCCGGGCAGAGGGGCATGGCGGCGGCGGCGGGGCAGGGCAGGGGCGCAGGTGCGCGAAGCAGGGCAGGGGCGCGGGAGCGAGGCAGGTCAGGGGCACGAGGCAGGTGCTCACAGGGGGTGGTGGGGCGCAGGGCGTGCAGCGTCGGGGCGGGCGCAGGAGCGCGGGGAGAGCGGCGTCGGCGTCAGGGCAGATGGCGTCGAGGGCGTTGGCGGCGGCGAAGTTGAGCACCCTGACGGCGTCGGCGGCGATGACGACGACGAGGTGGACCAGCCTGACGGTATTGGGGCAGGGCTCGGCGGCGACGGCGACGAGGTGCAGGGGGCGTCGGGTGGAGAAGAAAGTGATGGATTTTGGAGAAACTGCGAAGTGTTGGTTATATACCAAGAGCATTGGTCCCGGTTGGTGGCACCAACCGGGACTAATGCCTACCTTTAGTCCTGGTTCGTGCCACCAACCGGGACCAAAGGTCACTTTTCAGCAGCCCAAAGGGCGGGAAACAGGGACCTTTGGTCCCGGTTGGTGGCACGAACCGGGACTAAAGGTAGGCATTAGGACGAAAGGGGGAATTGGTCCTGGTTGGTGCCACCAACCGGGACCAAAGGGTGGCACAGCAGTGGTGTGGTGGGAGTTTTGTCCCACCTCGCTAGCTGAGAGAGCTCGGCACCTCTTTATAAGCTGCGTTGCGGCTCAGGTGCTGAGCTCCTCTCTAATATGCAGGCAGTACTTGCCTACCCTTATCACTACCATGTTGGGCCTATTGGGCCTGCGGGCCTGCATCCTGGCCCATGTACAGATGGGTTTCTAGTCGTATGCAGGCCGTGTGGCCCATTAGGCGGCATTTTTTTCCAGTATTTTTTTGTTTTTTGAATTATTTATTTTCTTTTGATTTTTGCTTTAATTTTTTATTCTTTTTGCTTTTAGGTCAGAATAATTATAAACTTTATGTTACTGCCATTAGTTTCCAAATTTGAATAGTTTAAATTTTAATTCTTTGAAATTTGTGTGAATCACTAGTTTGTGAATAACTTCACTATAAAAATATATTATGAGTGATTCTTTTTCCTGCTATTTAATATTATAGTTTTGTTTTAGTTGATCATAACAGAATATTTTAATTGACTATTTTTAGTTCATTCTTTTAGCTATTAGTTCATTCTTTTTTATATTAGTTCATTCTTTGAGCTAAATGACCCTGAAATTGAAAAGCAGTACAAATGAACTCTGAAAAGGTTGAAAGTTGGCATGGTATCATCATTTCACCCACATAGCATGTGCTAAAAAGTTGAGAGGGTTACGGGAAAAACTGGATGCACTTCGTGTACAAAATGGACAACCTCTTTCGAAGTATCAGGGTTTTGGACGAAAACTCGTCTGTTACAAAGGGATTTCATTTTTTGAACTTATTTGAACTCCAGACTTTTTGTGTGTTCAAAAGGCACCATTCAAAGCCACATCATCAATTTTCAACCCTTTCTAACTTCATTTGTTATTTTTCATGCATTTACTGATTTTTTTGAGCTAAATGACCCTGAAATTGAAAAGCATTTCAAATGAACTCTGAAAAGGTTGAAAGTTGGCATGGTATCATCATTTGACCCACATAGCATGTGCTAAAAAGTTGAGAGGGTTACGGCAAAAACTAGATGCACTTCGTGTACAAAACGGACAATCTCTTTCGAAGTATCAGGGTTTCATACGGAAACTCATCTGTTACCAAGGGATTTCATTTTTTTGAACTTATTTGAACTCCAGACTTTTTGTGTGTTCAAAATGCACCATTGAAAGCCACATCATCAATTTTCAACCCTTTCTGACTTCATTTGTTATTTTTCATGCATTTACTCATTTTTTTGAGCTATAAGACCCTGAAATTCAAAAGCATTTCAAATGAACTCTGAAAAGGTTGAAAGTTGGCATGGTATCATCATTTTACCCACATAGCATGTGCTAAAAAGTTGAGAGGGTTAGGGCATGGACAACACATAAGACCATTCTGGTTGTTTGCCTCAGCCACTTCAAGAAAATTATGCAGGCCCTTAATGTACTCGGAGGTGTGTCTGTCACCGTACATCCATTGCTGGTTCATCTGCGTGCATTATATATAATTATGTGTGTCAAAAACCATTAAAGATTCACATGGATAGATAAGTGACCAAATTAATAGTAGTTCATCATCACATTAAAACCAAAGTACATACATAGTTCAAATTGAACAACATATAGCTCTCCAGAGCATCTAGTTAATTAAACCATACATTGAACCTATGTAAAACCTTTCAATGCAACAACAAATGCGATCATAATCACAACCAAGGTAACAATTGATCCAACGACATAATGATACCAAGCCTCGGTATGAATGACATATTTTCTAATCTTTCTAATCTTCAACCGCATTGCATCCATCTTGATCTTGTGATCATCGACGACATCCGCAACATGCAACTCCAATATCATCTTCTCCTCCTCAATTTTTTTTTATTTTTTCCTTCAAGTAATTGTTTTCTTCTTCAACTAAATTTAAGCTCTCGGCAATAGGGTCGGTTGGAATTTCCGGTTCAACCACCTCCTAGATAAAAAAAATCTATGTCACGTTTGTCGGCATAATTGTCATAAACAATAAATAAACCAAATAGTTAGAAAAGATAATATATACCACATCTGAATCATAGACAGGACGAGGGCCGACGGGGGCGGATACCAAAACCATCGCACTATATAATAACAAGGAATAATAAAAGTAAGAAAATTAGATAAGTATCTATCTAAAGTAAGAATTCTTTTCTTTTAGAAAGAAGATAAGAACAAGAGGCTCACCACGGTGGTGCCGGTGACGAGATCAGCGTGGGCGATCGACGGCGGTGAAGACGAGGACGGGACGTGACGGACCGCTAAACCTATGCAAATCTCGGGGAAAATGGAGCTTGGAGGTCGAGCTTCGAGAGGAGAAAGCTTAACTAGTGTGGCTCGGGCATTTCATCGAACACATCATGTGCTTAGAGGTGAGCTAGAGCACCCAAATGCCCTCCCCTAGCCGGCCAGAAAAAACAGAGCACTGTGGAGTGCTTTGCTGCGGCGATGGGGTATATATAGGCAACTCATTTGTCCCGGTTCGTGGCCGGAACTGGGACTAAAGCTCCCCCTTCTGTCCCGGTTTTTGAGCCACGAACCAGGACCAATGTATGTGGGCTAGGAGAGAGGCCCATTGGTCCCGGTTCGTGCCAGGAACCGGGACAAATGGGTCCAGACGAACCGGGACCAATGCCCACGGGGCCCCGGCCGGCCCCCTTGGGCTCACGAACCGGGACGTATGCCCCCCATGGGTCTCCGTTCATGACTGAACCGGGACTAAAGGGCTGGGCAGGCCCGAACCAAAGCCCTGTTTTCTACTAGTGTACAAATCTCCTCCACTACAAGAAATCTCTTCCCGAGATATAAGTGGAGAAGTAAAGAGTAACTTCGGGAGAACTGACCCTTATATGGCTAATTATCTGGTGAACAATTCAGGGAATAAGGCGGAAGTATCTCTCGAGTTTAAACTTAAGAAAACATTAAGAGCAAGGTAAGAAGGTACAATAAGAAGTTTCAAGCGAATGAACAAACGATCGATACCTGAACAACGTGTGAGAAGGGGGTTCAGAGTATCATGTATAGATCATCTCTTGGAGGGTGGCTCGTGATAACTCACAACGCCAGGAGCATATGATACTTCGAACTCAAGGATATACAAGAGAGTCAGGTTTTGATCCTGTGGAACTGTGAGGGGGGTGTCGATCAAAAATAGGGAGAATGGTGGCATCTTACCAGTCACGACAACAAGGTACGTCAGAGGATAGCCTGTCAGTTATGTCGGCGACAACATCGGTACCAAGGGCGAGGGACGAAGAGAACCATTTTCCTGCTCGTTGAACGAGGCGGACCAATAGGCAAAGTTCTCGTCCATCGGTAGTTACTGGAATGTCATCAACATTAGTAACAGGGTCGTACTGACCGAATTGTACCTCGAAGTGTTTTCATAAGCAGGGAATTATTTCCGCTTATATCATCCAGATCATAAGAAAGGTTAAACAAACCAATCGAAAGGAAACATGATTAATTGATTATTCAAATTAATCAATGGGAAGGAAAATGTGCTTACACACAAAAATTAGGAGTATATCCTTCCCAGGGAAAAAGCGGAGCAGGAAGTACATGACAGGACAACAAGTTCAAAAGCATTTAGATAATGGGGCGAGGGAAGAATCATGATATTACCCATACAACGGTGTGAGGGTAATTGAACGAGAAACATTTTGTATTATGCTTCTGATGTTCTTGTAGATATTCGGAATACCACAGTCATGCTTCGATGTAGCAATGATATGCTGTCAAGTAAAGATTGGGTTCGAAGATCTCAAGAGATACCGAGAAACAATTCCAACATTATCTCAGAACTTAAGGAATAACCAAGCACAATCATGTTTGTGTTGGCAAAAAGTCAAGATGTCATCGATGATATCACAAATCATCGAGGGACAGGGATGGTATTTCTAGCCATGAATTCAATTGACATCTCTGAAGAAGCCAAAGTGTTGACGGCGATCACGACAAATTTTGTCGAGAGACTCTATGAAGATGCCATCGAGCAGAAAAGGAAGGATGAAGTGAAAGGCTATGAGAACCACGGATTCGACACAAGCTTGAAGTCAAGCTTGTTGTTCGAGGTGAAATGATAAGACGAGGAAGATCGACGTAAGCTTAGCTCATCATCGGAAGTTGCTCCGGGCATAAAGACCAGGTAGCACAGTTAAAACTTGACACGATAAAAATATAGACGACCATGCTAGGAATGATGTGATGGGGTATAAAACTTCCCAATGTCAAGTACTAGGTGTAATGCCGAAAGGTAAATCGGAGTAGAGGTTGGATGGGGGAAATGATTTGCAGAGGATAAGTATTTAACTTATCCGGTAAATGGAATCAAGGAGGAAATATGGTCGGAACCACGATTGCAAAGGATCAATTCATAGATACAAGATGAGCTTGTACCAAAGAAATGATTATTTTTTTAGGAGTAGCTTCCATGATAAGTTCTACATCGGGTCCATGGGATGAACACAAAGGTTCAAGGTAGACTCCCACTTCTTCAATGCATAACCTTTAATTCACTCCTCGTTTTCGAAGAAATTGTAGTGCAGAGGATTTATCTGGCGAAGTACAAGAAGAGTAAGACTCATGAGAACTCTCGTGTTCACACGGATTATGTAAGGCATAAGTTCAACCCATCGGGGCATTTTATGAATCTATACAACCATCAACCAAGCAAAAGATATGAGTTCAAAAGCAGAGTATCGAAGTCAAATTAGATGATACAATTTACCGAAGGTATTATGTATCAGGGAAAAACTCACAAGACATTGGATGTGAAGGACACTGTCGGATAACAACCCAACAATGGATCTGGCGATTCATGACAGAGTTGATGTGAGTATCGGTAATCAATCAGATGAAGAAGGGGATGCAAAGGCATCGGCTTATAGAAACGTCTGAATGATTCGATGCTTGGGTACAAAGGAATTATGATTTCAAGTCGAAGGATCAGAAGCAGAGGCTCTGATCAAAAGATGAGTAAGTAGAATAGACTTAGAATGGCAATCAACCAAGGTTTGATTTGCTGAGAACCAGCTCCTATTTAAAAATATCATTTGAGCTAAAGGTAAAATTTCTAAGGATCAATTGAAGACTGTGAGTAATTGCACACATGTTGAATCAAAGGCTCGGAATGACAACCACAAAGGATCATAATGAATATTGCTATACCTATGGAATTAACCATGATGCAAGCAGATAAAGCTTTCCAGAGCAATAGGTTGCTGAGGATTTTAGGAAGATTGAATAGCGTTTCAAAGACATTTGTGAAACGCATGAACAACTGGGGATGAACGAATCCCCAGTAAGTGTGAGGAATTATTCATACATGTATTCATGCGGAAAAGGAGCAGCAAGGCAGTAGGCACAAAGGATTCTTGGTATATTCAAAGTATTCCAGGGTATCTTGTAATAACAAGAACAATTGGAAAAGAAAAGAAGGTATGGACGACAAGTGTATGCAGCTACCCGTAAGGATTTATCGGTGATATGGAATTGCAAGGTGAAGGGCACAAGGGTTTCGGTGAAACATCGGAGAGTATCTTCGAAATCTTCTGGTGCAGCAGGCGATCATCTGTAATAAGGGGCTCTCCGGGAGGAAGTAGTTACGAGATCCTAATGTTAGAGTTAGCAAAATCGTTTAACCCGAATGGAAGAGAGATCAGAGCCAAAGCATAGACGAGGAATAAAAGATCCTAATACCACCTGATACGTCTCCAACGTATCTATAATTTTTGATTATTCAATGCTATATTATATTCTGTTTTGGACATTATTGGGTTTATCATACACTTTTATATTATTTTTGGGACTAACCTATTAACCGAAGGCCCAGCGCAGAATTGCTGTTTTTTGCCTATTTCAGAGTTTCGCAGAAAAAGAATATCAAACGGAGTCCAAACGGAATGAAACGTTCGGGAACGTGATTTTCGGAACGAACGTGATCCAGAGGACTTGGACCCTACGTCAAGACATCAAACATGAGGGCACGAGGTAGGGGGGCGCGCCTACCCCCCCAGGGCGCGCCCTCCACCCTCGTGGGCCCCCTGTTGCTCCACCGACGTACTCCTTCCTCCTATATATACCTACGTACCCCCAAACTACCAGATACGGAGCCAAAAACCTAATTCCACCGCCGCAACCTTCTGTACCCGTGAGATCCCATCATGGGGCCTGTTCCGGAGTTCCGCTGGAAGGGGCATTGATCACGGAGGGCTTCTACATCAACACCATAGCCTCTCCGATGATGTGCGAGTAGTTTACCTCAGACCTTCGGGTCCATAGTTATTAGCTAGATGGCTTCTTCTCTCTTTTTGGATCTCAATACAATGTTCTCCCCCTCTCTCGTGGAGATCTATTCGATGTAATCTTGTTTTGCGGTGTGTTTGTTGAGACCGATGAATTGTGGGTTTATGATCAAGTTTATCTATGAACAATATTTGAATCTTCTCTGAATTCTTTTATGTATGATTGGTTATCTTTGCAAGTCTCTTCGAATTATCAGTTTGGTTTGGCCTACTAGATTGATCTTTCTTGCAATGGGAGAAGTGCTTAGCTTTGGGTTCAATCTTGCAGTGTCCTTTCCCAGTGACAGTAGGGGCAGCAAGGCACATATTGTATTGTTGCCATCGAGGATAACAAGATGGGGTTTATATCATATTGCATGAGTTTATCCCTCTAGATCGTGTCATCTTGCTTAAAGCGTTACTCTGTTCTTATGAACTTAATACTCTAGATGCATGCTGGATAGCGGTCGATGTGTGGAGTAATAGTAGTAGATGCAGGCAGGAGTCGGTTTACTTGTCTCGGACGTGATGCCTATATACATGATCATACCTAGATATTCTCATAACTATGCTCAATTCTGTCAATTGCTCAACAGTAATTTGTTTACCCATCGTAATACTTATGCTCTTGAGAGAAGCCACTAGTGAAACCTATGGCCCCCGGGTCTATTTTCCATCATTTTAATCTCCCATCAACAAGCTATTTCCGTTGCCTTTTATTTTGCTGCTATTTTACTTTGCATCTTTATCATAAAAATACCAAAAATATTATCTTATCATATCTATCAGATCTCACTCTTGTAGGACAACCCACTGGGTGTGTTACAAATCTCCTCCACTACAAGAAATCTCGTCCCGAGATTTAAGTGGAGAAGTAAAGAGTAACTTCGGGAGAACTGACCCTTATAGGGTTAATTATCTGGTGAACAATTCAGGGAATGAGGCGGAAGTATCTCTCGAGTTTAAACTTAAGAAAACATTAAGAGCAAGGTAAGAAGGTACAATAAGAAGTTTCAAGCGAATGAACACACGATCGATACCTGAACATCGTGTGAGAAGGGGGTTCAGAGTATCGGGTATAGATCTTCTCTCGGAGGCTGGCTCGTGATAACTCACAATGCCAGGAGCATATGATACTTCGAACTCAAGGATATACAGGAAAGTCAGGTTTCTATCATGTGGAACTGTGAGGGGAGTGTCGATCAAAAGTAGGAAGAACGGTGGCATCTTACCGGTCACGACAACAAGGTATGTCAGAGGATAGCCTGTCAGTTATGTCGGCGACAACATCGGTACCAAGGGCGAGGGACGAAGGGAACCATTTTCCTGCTCGTTGAACGAGGCGGACCAATAGGCAAAGTTCTCGTCCATCGGTGGTTACTGGAATGTCATCAACATTAGTAACAGGGTCGTACTGACCGAATTGTACCTCGAGGTGTTTTCATAAGCAGGGAATTATTTCTTCTTATATCATCCAGATCATAAGAAAGGTTAAACATACCAATGGAAAGGAAAACTGATTAATTGATTATTCAAATTAATCAATGGGAAGGAAAATGTGTTTACACAAAAATTGGGAGTATATCCTTCCCAGGGAAAAAGCAGAGCAGGAAATACATCACAGGACAGCAAGTTCAAAAGCATTTAGATAATGGGGCAAGGGAAGAATCATGATATTACCCATACAACGGTGTGAGGGTAATTGAACGAGAAACATTTTGTATTATGCTTCCGATGTTCTTGTAGATATTCGGAATACCAAAGTCATGCTTTGATGCAGCAACGATATGGTGTCAAGTAAAGATTGGGTTCGAAGATCTCAAGAGATACCGAGAAAGAATTCCAAGATTATCTCAGAACTTAAGGAATAACCAAGCACAATCAGGTTTGTGTTGGCAGAAAGTCAAGATGTCATCGATGATATCACAAATCATCGAGGGGCAGGGATGGTATTTCTAGCCATGAATTCAATTGACATCTCTGAAGAAGCCAAAGTGTTGACGGTGATCACGACAAATTTTGTCGAGAGACTCTATGAAGATGCCATCGAGCAGAAAAGGAAGGATGAAGTGAAAGGCTATGAGAACCACAGATTCGACACAAGCTTGAAGTCAAGCTTGTTGTTTGAGGTGAAATGATAAGATGAGGAAGATCGATGTAGGCTTAGCTCATCGTCGGAAGTTGCTCCGTGCATAAAGACCAGATAGCACAGTTAAAACTTGACAACTAGTTCCTTATTTAAATTAGTGCCCCTGGTTCCTTAGTTGTGCTCACTTTTCCCCACGCTCCAAATGTTTGCTCACTTTTCCCCTCTTCCTTAGCTGAAACTCTCACAAATGCTCATAGCGGGCGTTTGCCGTCTTGACCGTCCATTGACCGTTAATTGCTGACGAGTGGGGCCGAGTCTTCGTTTGACTGTTGCTTGCTGACGGGTGGGACCGCAAGGAGACACGTATTGGGCAGCTTGTCTGAATCTGAAACAAATCTAGGCAGGCCGCACTGCACCGCGCCGCCCCGCCCCCTCCGCCGGCGTCGTGCCACGTCCACCGCAGTTGTTTCCTCCACCCTATGCCCCTATTCAGTTCGTTGGCGACGCCGCGTCTCCGCCAGATATAGCCCACCTCCCCACCTGGGATTACATAGCGATGTTGAGTGAGGACGGCCGGAATGCAGTCGACCGTGGAGAGGATTGGGTCGAATCTGCGGCAGATAATTCATGGATTAAACCTGGGTAAGCATTGTTTCCTCTCGAATTGACGTTCTAAGTCGTATTGTAGGCCGTATTTGACTTCTGTTTGCTTGAATCGTTTGAATTTGTGCTCGATTTTACCCGGCTAACTGAAGCCTTTGTTTCCTTCAACAAAATAGGATTGATCCCGCGCTGGCTTTTCGGTTGGCGATTAGAATGGAAACTAGTGTGCTGCATGGTACTAAACCGCATTTGATTTCATCATTTTTCTATCCCAAAGTGGTAGAAACCAGCATATCTTTCAAAGATTTGCGAGCTGAGCTCCGAAACACCTATCCTTGGAGTGATGTCGATGCTGTTGAACTGAATTACTTCAGCAGTGACGAGCAAAGATTTCTCCCACTAACTTGCGACGATCATATGCCGTTGCTTTTTGCTGGGATTGCTGGCTGCCGATTTGGTAAACTCCAAATCGATGTGCTTCAGCCACGCGCAGAACGGGCGAAGGGGAAGGGAGTTCAGACATCATCTGTCTGTGCTAATAGCCAGCACCCCGGCACTCCTTGTAGGTCGACACCAAGTAAAGCAAGTGGTTCATGGAGCCACAACATGCCTGCTGCCAATTCTGGTTCCGATTCAGCTGCTGCTTCTCGGGTACGTTCTGCAGTTGGTGTAGAAGAAGATGCAGAACCTGACGAGGCAGTGCCTACAAATGATGATGAAGACGAGATGATGTTTCCTGAACTGGTCGATGTAGCCAGTCAGCAAGCAGTGGATGACGAATATATGGAGGAGCCCATCAGCCAAGCTAGGTTTGATGACACTGATGATGAAGAGAAGGTGGAGAACATGGACAGCTTAATCGAGGATGAATACGATGGTGATGACATGCCAACAATTGAGTGGAACAGGGAAAAACCTGAGCTTAGTGTAGGTACCATTTCCCAATCAATGGTTGACTGTCGGAATGCAGTGACAACATGGTGCATTATATCTGAAAACACCTATAAGATTAAAAGGAGTGAGCCAGCAAGGTTCACAGTATTTTGTCCATATCCTAGGTGTAGGTGGAAGTTGCATGCATCTCGTATGAGAAAGAGCAAATATATTCAGGTAATCCAAGTTCAGTTAGTAATTTAGTTTCAGATCATTGAGTAAGGTTTCTTAACTGTTTTTTACCCTTTTATTTTGTTTCAGATAAAGAAAAACCCACACAAGCACACATGTCCACCTGAAGGGGGAGGGGGGAAGTCCAAAACCAAGCTAGCAAAAACTAGGTGGGTGGCAGATGCTATATTGGATTGGCTGAGAGAAGAACCTGGGCTTGGTCCAACAGCACTCCATGGGAAGATTTTTGAGAAGTACAAGATAGAAATTCCTTACATGAGAACTTTCAATGCTAGGGAAAAGGCTCTTGACAGAATTAATGGTCAATGAAATGACAGTTTTCAGCTGCTTTACACTTTCAAAGCTGAAGTGGAGATGGCAAGTCCAGGGAGTGTTGTAGAGATTGACAAGCATAAAGTTCCATTCAAAATAGAAGGGAAGTCATTTCAGAAGGAGTGCTTCAGAAGGGCTTTTGTTTGTTTCAAGGCTTGCTGGCAGGGGTTTCTAGATGGTTGCAGGCCCTATTTGGCTGTAGATGCTACACATTTGACTGGAAGATGGAGAGGACAGCTAGTAGCAGCTTCTGCAGTTGATGGACACAACTGGCTATTCCCAGTTGCATTTGGTGTGGTGGAGGCAGAGTCTGAGGAAAGTTGGGTCTGGTTTGTGCAGCAGTTGCGCAACATTATAGGCACACCCCCAGGTTTAGCTATACACACAGATGCTTGTAAGGGTTTAGAGAGTGCAGTGGAAATTGTATTCCCTGGAGTGGAGCATAGGGAATGTATGCGACACCTAGCGCATAATTTCAAAAAGAAGTTCAAAGGTAAAGTTTATGATGAGAACTTATGGCCAGCATCATACACATGCAGCAAAAGGAAGCATGAACACCATTTGAGAGTGTTGTATGCTCAAAATCCTCTTATGAAGGAGTACATGGATGCACATCATGGTAAGGTGTGGTCAAGAAGCAAATTCAACGAAATCTGCAAAGTAGATTATGTGACCAGTAACCTTGCAGAATGCTTCAATTCAAAGTTCAAGTCAGTGAAAGGGCTCTTGTTGTGGCAAGCATTTGACAAGATGAGGCAAATGATCATGATAAAGATGGCTCTTCGCAAAAGAATTGCAGAACACAATATGTTGGTCATCAAATGCTCCCATCACTGATTAAGGCATTGCACTTGAAGGCAAGAGGACTGAAGATGAAATGTATTCGATCTGGTACATATGAGGGAGAGGTTACCTATACTGACACTAAAAATAGGGTATGGAGGTATCCTGTGAACCTAAGTACTAGAGAATGTACTTGTAGGCAATGGCAGATCCGTGGGAAGCCATGCATACATGCCATACATTTGATGACCGTTATCGGGGGTGCAGATGGTGAAGTTGATCAATATTGCTCTGGGTATTTCTCTGTTGCCAAATTTATGTCTGCTTATGCTGACAATGTGCCTGCACTATTGGGGAAAGATCAATGGAATATAGTAGATCCAGGGTTCAAACTCCATGCTCCTGTCATTACTAGACCACCAGGAAGACCAAGGAACCAGAGGATTAGAGCAGGTGAGGAGGGTCGTCTACCAAAGAAGCGTGCTTGCAAAAAATGTGGAGTTCTGGGGCATATTGCTAGGCTTTGTACCAATGCAGTGGATGCATCATTTGGAGAGGAGGAAAGATGGACAGCAGCCAATGCTGAGGAGAATGCAGCAGCAATGGAGACTGAAGATGCAGTGGAGAATGCAGCAGCAAATGAAGCAGTTGAGAATGCAGCAGCAAATGAAGCAGTGGAGAATGCAGCAGCAAATGAAGCATCTTGGTATGTGTTTGCACCCTTTGTAGAATGCAGCTACCCTTTTGTTTGCATTTGTTGTCTTTTTTGCCTATGGCTTATAATTTTATTTACCAGCTCTAGGGAGAAAAGGCCAAGAGATGAAGAAGCAGAAGATTTTGAAACCATGGCCTTTGATGGTTTTGAAGCTATAAGAGAGGAAGAGGAGAGGTAATTTTTCCAACTGTGCCTTTAAATATTATTGAACCCATAGATGACCGTCAAATGGTCGTCAAGTGCTCAGCGAGTGGAACTACTCCATCAACACCTCCACGGGGAAAACCCCAAGTAAAGCCCAAGATCAAAAGGAACAAGAGTCTGAAAGAAAAGAGCATCTCAACTAGGGAAACCAGGAGCAAGATGGTGAAGCCAGCTGCAAACACAAGGAGCAAGTCGAAAATTTGAATTAAGTTGTTGGGAAATGTTTGTGTTGTCAATTTGAGGGCGAGCCGATCGCTTAAAACTTGGTAGATTTGTATTAAGATGTTGGCATCTTAAAACTTGGTATATTTGAGCTACTGTGAAAACTTATCAGTTGTAATAATGTTGCTTCTACTTTGGTTTCTTATTTGTGTCAGAATTCAAATTTCCATCAAAATTTGAATTTAAATCAATATTTTAATTTGGGCCAAAATTTGGATTCGAGCCAAAGTTGAAGTTGAACATTGGAGGTTCATTGCTCTGTGCGGTGTATTTGATCGAGCATTTGAAGTCCAATATTCGTAGGTGAACAGTCCGAATGAGAAATGTGCTAGAAACAAGCTCGAAAGCTAGGGTAAACAGCCCTATTTGAAATCAAGTTTTTTTTACCTTGGCTAAATGAGGCATATATATTTTTATTAACACTTGTTCCATATATATATGGTAAAAACGAAGTCTCACTATTTATTGATTAATATTCATATTACTACATTTGTTTGAAAAAATATGCTTTTAATTCAAAACCGTCAAATAACACGTTTTAGATATGAAAATGAAAAAGTAAGTTCAGATCCTTCTTATTCACTCGAAAATGAAGCTATGGAGATTTTTCTGATTTTGCTGAATTTTTTTGATTTTTTTCAAACCCTAAACCCTCTCTCCCTATTCTACGAACTCTGAACATGTTCACAGGTGATAGCTCATTTGTGTGAAGCCTTTTTTCATGAAAATGACCTACACCAAGTTTATATTTTTTCTCATAACCTTGTCACATATGACGGCTATGTGCACAAGAATTACAACATTTTGATTTTTTTTGAATTTTTTAAAAACATTTGAACTTGATTTTGACAGATCACTTCAAAAAATGATTTTTCAAAAAAATGCCCCTATACCGAGTTTATATTTTTTTATGGTAACTAGGTCTCATAAACGGACGAACTACGTTTGTTTTATATTTTTGCGATTTTTTCTAATTTAGTTATGGCCATTTGAAATCTGGTCAAACCCTAATAACCTCGTTGACTCGCTCATAACCCCGCAGAAATGCTCCAAACCCTAGCGTCGAACGTCCGCCGTCGGATCCTACCAAGCGCCAAACACCACCCGTCAGATGTGGGGCAGGCATGCGCGATCCGCGTGATGCATCCTGATTGGCTACTGCACTGTCCTTCTCGGGTTTTTACGATCTGCCCCACTTTACATATGAAATTGTATTTTTCGCACATGACCACCACATGTCAGTGTTAGGAGTTGGTTCAAATATTCAAACTACAAAATACAATGTGGCAAATCGTCAATATAGCTTCCCCTTCTCCTCTTCTGCATCTGACAGACAAAGGCATCGAGCAGATCGGGCAATTCCTCTGTTTCTTTCCCCATCTTCTCGTTCTTCTTCCTCTCGAGCAGTTCCTCTGTTTCTTTCCCCATCTTCTCGTTCTTCTTCCTCTCGAGCAATTCCTCTGTTTCTTCCTCTCGGGCGATATGTCGACCTCCTCGTCAGCCCCCCGTTCCACATGGCCGGTGTATGGTCCAGTGCCGATGACTCGATGCACTGACTGCCCACGGACTGCGCCACTGAAGCGGTTGACTTCGAAGGAGGAGAAGAATGGGAACTTTGGGAGCGAGTTCGTCAAATGCGAGAGCAAGCCGGAGAGGCAGGTTAGATCTGAGTTTTCCTCGCATCCTTTATCTCTAATTTCTCAAAAAATCTATCAGATTTGGATTTCGGTTACATTATTTCGTTTTCAGATCGTGAATAAATGCCACCATTTCGAGTGGATGGATGATTACATCCAGAGGCTTCAAGGGTTGGGCTTGCTGGATTCGAGGGGGAATGCAATCCGCGAGTTCAATCTGCCCCATGACAGTGCCGCTCCGGCAGCAGCAGCGCGTCCGGAATACCCGACGGTGGTAGATGTCGAACTGAAGACGGAATTGAAGAAGATGAACAAGAACTTCAAGCAGCTGATTGAGTTGAAGAAGCAATCCAATCTGATAGCTTTAGGAATACTTGCTCTAGGAATTTTTTACTTGATGGCCATCTCTCGTTAGAGATGTTTGTCTACTGTTGTTGCCACTGTTTAGCAATCCAAGTCTGTTTATCTCAAATGCTACTCTGTTTAGTGCAACTGTCGATCTCTGAATGTATGCAGTTTACTGTTAAGTTTCGACACTTTCAGTTTCGACAGAAGACAACTACCAGTTCAGTGATAGGATTATTTTGTTAGCAAATAACCTCGAGTGTTGGATCATACCCTAGCTCGTCAGATGACAGTAAGCAGTACTTGAGCAGCACAAGGGATATACATCAAGTTCATCTCTTCTCTCTCGCACTCGCCAAACTTCTGTCCTCGAGTTCGTGAGTTCTGCTAGAAACCTAGTTCGCGGGCCCAAAGAGAATCAAGCTGCAATAGGCCCACAAAGGATAAATGAGGCCCAGAAACAAGCGATGTTTCTTTCTTTTTTGTTTAGGAACGATTGCTTTGTCCTTTTTTGTTTCTGATTGCTTTTTTCATTAATTTGATTGCCCAATCTCTTCTATCTCATTGAGGATTTTTTTGCTTTCCTTTATGGGTCCCTTCATTTTTTAGAATCAAAGTATTTGCAAACCGCAGTATTATTATGCCTAGCGAATCAATACTTCATGATTGGAAAAAGAGGTCCAACCCTCTTTTTTATATACTTCAAACATAGCGTAGTTTTCTACATATTAAAGTATATAAAACTACACTTTTGACTAAAGCCAAACATCTCAAAGTATTTGATACTTCAATATTTCTGAAAACCAAAGTATTCTTGGAATACCTAAAAAATACAGAGCTCTCAAACCAAAGCCGTGTACAAATGTACAATATGTTCTTATTTTTAGAAGGCATCTATAAACACATCATTTTTAGTTAGTTTGGTTAATTTTCCCCACACCATAACAAAGCATTAATATAACACACATAACTTAACTTAGATAGGGTTGCTAGGGCAACATAAGTTCTTACATAAGTCCTTACATAGATAGGGTAGCTAGGTCGGGCAACACACACACCAAACTCACACTACATAGTAGATAGGGTAGCTAGGGCAACACCGCCATGTCTTCACCGTCGTCTTCACCTTAACCGCCGGCTTCACCGTCTTCTTCGCCGTCGGCTTCAGTACTGCTCCTCCTCAAGCCCGTTGTCGCCGAGGTAGTACGGGAGGCTGTGCATGCAGTTGCGAGCGGGGAAGACGCTCTCGAAGTCGGTGAAGATGTTATAGGTGGTGAATGCGATGAACTCGCACCCACACCAATACACCTTGCCGAGCAGGTAGTAGGCATCGAACCTGTTGGTGAAGTGGACGACGAGCCCTACCACTAGAGCATTGGCGTGGGGACGCTGCTCCACGAGGTTGAACATGGGCGGTGAGCCCGCCGGGAGGTGGTGGAAGCCCGCACGGAGGAACCCCGTGCAAGCTCAGTGCTACCCCTCCAGCGTGAGAACGCCCACACGCGGAGCGATGCCTCGACGACGACGTTGGCGGGGTACCGCCGTTCCGGCACGGTGGGCGGCTCTTGGAACGTCGGCCCGTTGTACTGCATCTTGAACGCTTCGCTGAGTGGAACGGCTTTGGCTTTTGGGGGAAGAAGAGAAGTGGGAGGCGCAGATGGATCTGTAGAAGAAGAGGCAATGAAGGGCAGTTTAAATAGCCAGGGGAGACGAAGTGGGTACACACGCAAACGGCGTAGATCGTGACTCAGTGCGTGCGTGAACCGATGCGATCATCAATGTGTGAACGTGAATCCATGCGAACGTGCTTTGCGTGCTCTGCGTTGGCGGCTGCCTGCCTCCCACAACTGAATCGAGCGGCAGTCGTGCGGCGTGAACCGATGCCTTGACATAGACGCGAGCGTGCGTGCAGTCTGCCCCTTCTGCCACCGGCACGACGAGTGAAACGACGCTGCGGAGCGACTGAATCCACCGGCAACCGTGCGGCACGGATCGATGCATGCGTGTCGGCGTGCATGCATGCGTTTAGGTCTAGGTCACTAGATGCGTGCGTGGCGGTGTTCGCATGCATAGCAGGCTACATTGATGCCAAAGCCGGGCATGCATAGCAGGCTGCATCCATCGATAGCAGGCTTTTTTAATTTATTCCCAACAAACTAACGGGCCCATCCTATGAACACAAACACGGCCCAACCAGCGAAGCCACAACCACAGTCAACAGAGTCCAGCGTGGCCCCACAAGTCAGTTAACGTCCAAGACGGCAAACGTCTGTTATGAACATTTGTGAGAGTTTCAGCTAAGGGAGTGGGGAAAAGTGAGCAAAAGTTTGAAGCGTGGGGAAAACTGAGCACAACTAAGGAATTGGGGGCACAGATGGAATAATCCCTAAAAATATAGCCGATCAGGCTAGGAATGATGTGATGGGGTATAAAACTTCCCAATATCAAGTACTAGGTGTAATGCCGGAAGGTAAATCAGAGTAGAGGTTGGACGGGGGAAATGATTTGCAGAGGATAAGTATTTTAACTTATCCGGTAAATGGAATCAACGAGGAAATATGGTCGGAACCACGATAGCAAAGGATCAATTCATAGATACAAGACGAGATTGTACCAAAGAAATGATTATTTTTTTACGAGCAGCTTCCATGATAAGTTCTACATCGGGTCCATGGGCATGAACACAAAGGTTCGAGGTAGACTCCCACTTCTTCAATGCATACCCTTCAATTCACTCCTTGCTTTCGAAGAAATTGTATTGCAGTGGATTTATCTGGCGAAGTACAAGAAGAGTAAGACTCATGAGAACTCTCGTGTTCACACGGATTATGTAAGGCATAAGTTCAACCCATCGAGGCATTTTACGAATCTATACGGCCATCAACCAAGCAAAAGATACGAGTTCGAAAGCAGAGTATGGAAGTCAAAGCAGATGATACAATTAGCGAAGGTATTATGTATCAGGGAAAAACTCACGAGACTTAGGATGTGAAGGACACTGTCGGATAACAACCCAACAATGGATCTGGAGATTCATCACAGAGTTGATGTGAGTATCGGTAATCAATCAGATGAAGAAGGGGATGCAAAGGCATCGGCTTATAGAAACGTCTGAATGATTCGATGCTTGGGTACAAAGGAATTATGATTTCAAGACGAAGGATCAGAAGCAGAGGCTCTAATCAAAAGATAAGTAAGTAGAGTAGACATAGAACGACAATCAATCAAGGTTTGATTTGCCGAGAACCAGCTCCTATTTAAAAATATCATCTGAGCTAAAGGTAAAATTTCTAAGGATCAATTGAAGACTGTGAGTAATTGCACACATGTTGAATCAAAGGCTCAGAATGACAACCACAAAGAATTTTAATGAATATTGCTATACCTATGGAATTAACCATGATGCAAGCAGGTAAGGCTTTCCAGAGCAATAGGTTGCTGAGGATTTTCGGAAGATTGAATAGCGTTTCAAAGACATTTGCGAAACGCATGAACAACTGGGGATGAACGAATCACCAGTAAGTGTGAGGAATTATTCATACATGTATTCATGCGGAAAAGGAGCTGCAAGGCAGCAGGCACAAAGGATTCTTGGAATATTCAAAGTATTCCAGGGTATCTTGTAATAACAAGAACAATTGGAAAAGAAAAGAAGGTGGAAGACAAGTGTATGCAGCTATCCGTAAGGATTTATCGATGATATGGAATCGCAACGACAAAGGGCACAAGGGTTTCGGGGAAACATCGGAGAGTATCTTCGAAATCTTCTGCTGCAGCAAGCGATCATCTGTAATAAGGGGCTCTCCGGGAGGAAGTAGTTATGAGATCCTAATGTTAGAGTTAGCAAAATCGTTTAACCCGAATGGAAGAGAGATCAGAGTCCCAGAGTATAGACGAGGAATAAAAGATCCGAATACCACCCAATTGGCGACGTGGGCCCGTAAGCCACACAACCAAGTTAGTAAAACAGTTTCCGGTTTCTAGACTCAACTTCGGCCAAGGAGTTGGAAAGGGAGGTCCTACAGGCAGACGGCTCTGATACCAACTTGTGACGCCCCCAATTCAATCGTACACTAATCATACACGCAAATGTGTACGATCAAGATCAGAGACTCACCGGAAGATATCACAACACAACTCTAGACACAAATTAAAATAATGCAAGCTTTATATTACAAGCCAGGGGCCTCTAGGGCTCGAATACATAAGCTCGAATACACAAGAGTCAGCGGAAGCAACATTATCTGAGTAAAGACATGAGTTAAACAAGTTTGCCTTAATAAGGCTAGCACAAAAGCAACATCGATCGAAAAGGCAAGGCCTCCTGCCTTGGAGCCTCCTAACTACTCCTGGTTGTCAGCGGTCTTCACGTAGTAGTAGGCACCCTCGGGGTAGTAGCAGTCGTCAAAGGTGGCATCTGGCTCCTGGACTCCACCATCTGGGTGCAACAACCAGAAAGAAGAAAGAAGGGGGGAAAGGGGTAGCAAAGCAACTGTGAGTACTCATCCAAAGTACTCGCAAGCAAGGATCTACACTACATATGCATCGGTATCAATGAAAAGGGGCAGTATCTGTGGACTAAACTGCAGAATGCCAGAAGAGAAGGGGCAAAGCCTAGCCTATCAAAGACTTGCATCTTCAAGCAGCTTCAAGCATCTTGCAACATCAGAAGAGATAAGAGTAGCATAAAGTAAAGTAGTAGTGGAGTTATCAACCTCGTCCAGAGATCCTTTCTTGACTCCCTGCGAGAAAGCAATCCCAGAGCCATACTATCTAGTTATCACCTCAAGTATCCAGTTCTAGTTGTATCCAAGTGTCTGTTACCGTAGTACAGGCTATCGATAGATGTTTTCTTCCCTACAGGGGTGCACCAACTTACCCACCACGCTTGCTTAACTCCGTCCGGACACACTTTACTGGCTCATGCCCGGCCTCGGCCAAACAATACGTCGCAACCCGACCTAGGCTTAATAGAGAGGTCAGCACGACAGACTAAACCTATGCCCCCAGGGGCCATGGGCCATCGCCTTGGGAACTCCTGCACGTTGCGAACGCGGCTGGTGAGCAGACCTAGCTACCTCCTTAAAAAGGCAGGTGCTTACGCAGTCCAACCCGGCGCGCGGCGCTCAGTCGCATGACGTCTATTAAGCTTCGGCTGATGCATACGACGCAGAACGCCCATACTATGCCCACGTGATGGTTAGTGCCATCAGGCCAGAGGCCCCTCGGATCAAATAATCCAAACCGTTAGTGTGTTGTTAGTGCGGTCACGAGCAGAGACTCACGAAAGATGTGACCCCGTCGCCCCGTCTCCAGGACTTGCGGCAAGGGCTAAGAATGCCCGGCCATGCCTCGTATTCAACTCTTGGGTACCCTCCAGGTCAACCCGTCTCCACATCACTCACGGGTACCCCTCAGGGTCGACCCTCCTTTCCAAGTAACAGTTGTAAAGTCCAAGTATCCGTGTGTCCAAACACCAAGGGGAAACTCCGAGGAACCACCCTCGGTGGATTCCACTCGATGTAATCATCAAGGTGAACGTAGGAGGAACCACCCTCGAGGTTCACACTTGAGGGATTGCACGACAGAGCCGTATCGGAAGTGGTTAAGGAGGAACCACCCTCGATGACCACGACCAAATAGCTACACTACAGGGTTAACATCATAAGTGCTGATGAGGTCTCACCCTCGGCACTCGATAGTAACCTAGCAGTGTCGAGCAACTAAGGGGAAAGTGATGTGCGGTGCCGGGGCCTGGTCTTCGAACATAAAGCGGGGCAACTATGAAAAGGTGGGGGTCACTGATGGATCACTAACCAACCTATACTAAGCAGTTTAGGATAAGCATGTAAGGTAACAATAAGCAGGTTACAAAAGCAAGCTATGCATCAGAATAGGAGCAAACAATAACAGTAGCAAAATCTAATGCAAGCATGAGAGAATGGAATGGGCGATATCGGGATGATCAAAGGGGGAGCTTTCCTAGAATCTCTGCTGAAAGAGAAGAAGGGTCGTCGGAGACGTAGTCGATCATAGGGGCAACATCGGCCTCAGGGTCTACCAGAGAGAAGTGGGGGAAGAAACAATAAATATAAGCAAACAGATGCAACACTAAGCATGACATGACGATAAGTAGAACTAGGGTCGACCTAACGTAGTACTAAACCTTGCAGACGGAGGGGATAAAGATCCGAGGATGAATTCCCGGTGTTAGGCGGATTTCGGACAGAGGAAAAGAGGGGGAAAGTTCCATGTTCAGCATGCTAGGGGCATGTGACAGAACAACGGACCGCGTATTCAGATTTGTTGGATTGTTCTGAGCAACTTGCATGTAGAAAACATTTTCATCCGAGCTACGGTTTAATTTCTACGAGTTTGCAAAGTTTAAGTATTTTCAGCAATTATTGACTTAACAGAAAAGAAATATTGCACCAGCATGACGTCATAGTGACGTCAACAGTCAACAGCCGCACTGACCAGGTCAAACCTGACCAGTAGGGCCCACCTGTCATTGGCAGTGGGCTAATAGCAGTTCATTTTAAATTTAAACAGAGTAATTAGTGACTGGACCCCACCAGTGAGTGACTCATTAATTTAGCTAATTATTTTTATTTAGGAAAATGTTTTAATTAGGTTAATTAGGCGGGGGGCCGTGTGTCAGTGGCAATGAGTGCCCAGTCAGCATAGTTGACCACCGTCAACGTGGTCAGCTGGGTCCAGGGGGGCCACGGGCAGCGACAAAAGGCGGGCCCTGCCGATGCCAGGTCAGCGCCGGCGCCGGAGCAACGCCGGCAAGGGCATCCGTGGCGGCCGAATGCCGAAGACGGCCGGAATCACGCTACGACCTCGCGCGTTCGGGCGCGTTCGGAAGCTGACGATCTCGCGCGTCGAATGGTACCAACGTTTGGGCTTGGGAATGGCCTGAACATCGCGACGTCGACGTTTGGCGGCGGTGGTTTTCGGGCGACGACGGAATCGACGAATCCATGCGTGTTAGCTCGAACTAAAAGCATGGGGGTGATCTACGCGAGCGCCGAGCGGGCGAGCTCGATGGACACGCACAATTGGTAAAAAGATCACTGGAGTAGCTCCGGCGAACAGCGAGGAGGCGGCATGTTCGGTTCAAGTGGCAGCGTGCGCTAGAGCTCGAATACGACGGCTAGAAGAGATGGGAAAGGGAGGCGGAGGCTCACCGAGTGGCAACGAAATGCCGACGACAGTTTAGGAGTAGCAGAGGTCGCTGGAGACGAAGAAGATGGTCGGAGCCCGAGAAGAGAGGGGGCGGCTCGATCTGCTTGATGTGGAGCTTCCCCGCTCCAACAGCAGCACCAGAGGTCGTGGTGGTCCACGGCGGTGCCGACGAGCACGGCTAGGCCGCCTGGGAGGTACGGTGGCCGCGAAGACAACGTAGGGAGGCGGCGACGGCTATGCTTGGGGTGGGCATCCGAGCAAGAGGGAGAGGCCAGAGGGAAGGGGATCTGAGAGGGGGGGCTGCGAGGAGAGGGGGGAGGAGTGGGTGGAGGTAGGTGGGGGAGGACTCGAGGAGCCGGAGTGGGCGCTCTTATCCCGTCCCTCGTCATTGAGGGCGAGGCGGTCCAGGGCGACCGCGCCCTGTAGCGACGGCGCCAGGGGAACAGGAGAAGGCGACCGGGGGAAGTGGGATGGCTGGGCCGGCCTGTTAGTCCAAGGCCCAGTGAGGGGATACAGGGGAGGTTTTTTCTTTTATTTAAACAACTTTGCTTTTCTGTTTTTTTAATAAACAGAGATGGGTAAGAAAATATTGGGCATGCCATTTTCTTTGGAAAAATATGGGATGTGCCCCTTTTATTCCCTCGTGGTATTAGACAGTGCCACAAATATTTTGGAGAGCAGAAGAATTCATTTGGTATTTTTCATAAATAGGATAGCATTTAAAAATGTTGAATTGGTGCTGTTATAATTGCTAATGCTCGTCTTTGCACAAAAGTGATGTTGTGTTCCTTAACAAATAATTGATATGGAATTTTTGACAAATGATGAACATTTTTCCAGGAACTTTTGAGCAACTTCAAACTTCACTTGAATTTGAATTGACTGGAATTTCAAGTGGGATATTGAACAAGGTGATTAAGCACTATTTGGAAAAATGATTAGCTTAATCACAGGGGGTTACTATAGCATGACACTGGGGGTGTTACACACTCTTATGGAGATGAAACCCAAAAGATTTTCGTTGGGGCGTAACCCTTTCAGCAACGCGTCACATCGGAACCCGGGTGTGGTTTCATATGGGCAAGGCCGGGCCGTCACCCCCTGGCGACGCCCCGTATCTTGATCTGGATACGGTGGCAAGTGAGCGAGGATCGAGTCGTCGCATCCTTAGTGGCGTGCTACATCGGTGCCCGGATGTAGTGGAAAATGAGCAAGGGTCTTCGCATTTGACTCGATGAGTGCAAAGGGTAAGGAAGCTAGCCGAGCCTAGGAGGATTCGCTTAGGTAGCTGGAACATAGGGTCTCTGACAGGGAAGCTTTGGGAGTTAGTTGATGCAGTGGTTAGGAGATGTGTTGTGTCGGTGGGAAACGACACCTATGGGATCAAAAGAATCCCTACTACGGTTATCGGGGCGCAGGGTTGCAAGAAGAGCAGCATTAGTAATCAGCACAATGGTCGTTTACCCAGGTTCGGGCCGCGAGGATGCGTAAAACCCTAGTCCTGCTTTGGTGGATGTATTGAGTGTTCTTGAGCCTTCCAACTAGCTATGGTGGATGGGTCGTTCCAAAGAGCCGAATCCTTCTCTAGTATGCCATGGGCCTCCTTTTATAGTCGAAAGGGGCTGCCACAGTGGCACACAGGAGGTGGAAAGGCGTACAGTACTACGAGCTTATCGCTCGTATTACAGGACAAGACACATTTAATGCATCGCTTAGGTGTCCCCTTGCTTTATTGGGGACGGGAACGAGGCCCGTCCCGTCCGTCGCCGCTCCTCCTTGCTTTGACACGCGCCCTGGTCAGCGATGCATGCAGCGCCACGTAGGCAGGCAGGCAGCTGAGGTGGCGCGGTGGCAAAGTCTTCACGAAGATATGCATGCCGCCATGCAGGCGCTTGCTGAGTTGGCCTGGGAGCTGCATGTTCCCACGCAGGTGCCTGCCCAGCTAGTTGGGCTGGCAGCTGCATGCGAACGGCGGTGGAGACTTGGCTGGTGCGGGGCTGGAGGTGGCCCTGCTGGCGCCCTTGGCGAGGGCCTTGTCTGGTGGCCCGGCAAGGGCCTCGCCGTGGCGTGCTGTTGACCCCGGCAAGGATCTTGCCGGGGGTCTTGTGGCTCCCCTCCGCAAGGATCTTGCCCAGGATCGTTGTCTTTTAATCCCCATCTAATCTTGAATATTCCTTGTCTTCACAAAGATCTGCATGCCACCATGGAGGTGCCTCTCGAGCCCCTGGCCCAACGTGGTTGATGGTGTTGGAGACGGTGGGCTCAAGGGTGGTGCGCTCCGCTGGTGTTGGACGAGCCGCCCCGACAAGGGCCTTGTCGGGGCCGCGGAGGCTGCCCCAGCAAGGGTCTTGCCAGGGGAACCCGCATCGTCTCTCTGCTCTTTTGTGGTCTCGGCCTTGGCGTTGCTCTGGCTGTCTTGGGCTTTGGTTTTACCTCGGTTCACCTCCCATGTTCTGCTTGGTGCGGCCGTGGGCGCGGCTCCGACTGTCCGTGCACAGGTAAAGGGGTACAAAGGTGCGCCCCTTCTTTTGAACACCGACAGGAGCCGCCGGGCCTGGGCCAGACATAAGCGCGATACGTTGTTGGGCCAGGCCCAAAACGGTGCTCAGGCAGGCGGGGCGGTTTTTACCGCGGTAAAACTTTTCACGCGCTGCGCTTCCCACGACCCGCGTTGAATGCGCGACGTGGAGGGGTGCGCGTGACGTGGGCGGCATGCGTGGGGCGGTTCCCGCACGCATGCGTCACATCGTGGTAAAGAGGCGGCTCACGCCTTCCTCGTAAAAAGAGGGAGGCGTGGAGGCGCGGCTCATTTACTGGATGGACTTGGGTCGCAATCTTTAAGGCGCCCACTCCCCCTGATCACGGGGCGGGGAACGGTCGCCTCACCCGTCCTTTCGACCCTGCACGCTCGCCATGCGTCCTTCATGCAGGTGGCGAGCTGTGGAGGCGGGAAACCGGGCCGTCGCTGGTTGGGGCAGCGGGTCGGTCCCGATTCCTTGCGCACCCGATGGCTGGATTGGCTGAGCGGGGCGGCCGAGCCCCGACCCCACCCCTTTATAAGGAGAGGGAAAGGGGAGGAATGGCACTCCGCACTCCTCTATCTTCTATCTCCTCCTGCTTCTGCTTCTTCCTCTCATCTTCCATGGAGAAGGGGAACCCCGGTCCCTCGACGGTGGCGGCGAGGGTCGCCGCTCGACAGCGCGTCCCTCCTCCTCCTGAGCCCGCGGTGGCGGAGCCGGCCACGAGGGGAGGGGGCGCGGCCGTGGGCGAGGTCGTGGCAGAGGTCGTGGTACCCGGGGAAGAGGAGGACGGGGCGGCGCGCCGGCCTCGCCCCCGCCAATGATGCCTTGCCCGGTGGAGGGCCACGTTGGAGACCAGCCTCACGAATTCTTTATCAGGCAGCCGCGGCCTCCGCGTCGCCGTCTTCGTCTTCCCACCCCATTTGCTCGGGAGATGGAGCGTGACCCGCCCCAGACCCTCAGATTGCACATGAGGGGTTGTGGGAATGGGGGCACGCGGGTCGACGTCGACTTCCCGGCTCCTCGGGTCATGTACCTCCGCCGTGGATGGAAGACGTTCGCTCACATCCACAGCCTGACGGCGGGGCTCGTCCTCTACTTCAAATTAATGGAGGACGGCCTGCTCTCCGTCAAGGTCTTCGGGGATCTTGGAATTCGCCTAAAGTGCTGCGTGGAGAGCTCCTCTGACGGAGATTTCGACGATGGAAGCTCTTCCTCGTTAAATTTAAAGCTTGTAATCCCCCTTGTTCATGTTTTTCTTTCCATACGAACTGTACCTGTATGGGACGTTTTTAATGAAAAAGGGTGCTTGCCGGGTTCTTCGTGCGTGAGCGAGGCCCATGCCAAGGATGAATCCTTGTTATTTTCATAATAAACGTTATCGCCCGGCAACAGGCCTTGCCGTTTCTCTTCTTCGGCCGACCGTTCTCGCACTTTTGGCGGAGGCAGGGGCGAAGTAGAGTTAGGCTCCTCGTTCATTTCTTCGCCACCGGAACTACTACCAAATTCCGACCCAGGAAGTAACTGTCGGGTACAGGGAAAAAGGGAGTACGGTGGTTTTAAGACATAAACGAGGCTTCACATGTCCTAGTTCCATACGAAAACGTACAGCAGGGGGATGGAAAACTTATCTGAATCTGCAGCCCCCGGCAACCTTGGATCGCCGTGGTTGGATCCTTACATCTTCAGCCCCCGGCTGCCTTGCCTTGCCGGGGTCGAAGCGTCAGTTCGTTCTCCTTTTCCCAAGTGGCTCGGCAGAAGTTCCCTGCGAACCAAAGAAAACAGAAAAGACGCACACCCGACCTCTAGGCTAGGGGTTAGTCACCGCTAAGCACTATCAACCCTAACCGAGGAAGAGACTCAACCTAGCATGCATGCTATAACTTAGGGCCCCAACGCTTCGTTTATTTATGCTCAGGCTCTGTGCCTGGCTTTGTACAGAGGGTTACATGCCTTGACGGCAAAGCTTGTACAAAAGGTGGCTTGCCGGGGGGCTCGGCAAGCCGCGCCTTATGGGTAAAACTTGCGAAGATGCTCGATGTTCTAGGAATTACTCACTGGGACACCATCTTCGGTCTCCAGGCGGACTACGCCGGGCCTGGTGACTCGTATTACCCGATAAGGGCCTTCCCACTTTGGCGTCAACTTGTTGGTATTCTTGGCCAACTGAACGCGCCAAAGAACAAGGTCGCCTTCCTCAAAGCTTCGGGCATGAACCTTGCGGCTATGGTAGCGGCGCAAGGCTTGCTGGTAGCGTGCTGCTCTCACAGCCGCCCGAAGACGATCTTCCTCAAGGAGTATCCCGTCATCTTGCCGCAACTGCTCTTGCCACTACAACAAAAACACCACGTATGGTCGCTTTTCCTGGGTCGCTTTTTTATTCGTCTCTACGCCCATGAACACTAGCGATCTAAAGACGCTTTTTGAGACGTTTATAGAGCGCCACAAACTTCTGATCGTAATTAGCCTTCAAAACTTAAGTATTTAATTTTAATTAACTTAGAGACGATTTGTGAGACGTTTTTAATGTGCAACTCTATTCTCAGAGACGATTTGTGAGACGTTAATGTGCGACTCTATTCTAAGAGACGATTTATGAGATGTTTTGATGTGTGACTCTATTCTATCTTAGACTTAAGAAAAGAGGTAAATACACCTCGAGTCTTATAACTTGCGCACGGCGGTCAATTTGATGCATAAACTTGCAAAATACATGCTTTTAATCGTCTAAGTTGTCATTTTGTTCATACACAGTGATTTCTACCGTATGCGGTTGTATCCCATGCACGTGTGGCGTGCCAACGTGACGGGGGCCACTGTTAGTGGTTGGGGCGGTGGGTAGCCCTAGTGCACTGTCTTTTCTTCAGAAAATACCATTGCATATTATTTAGTTACGCAGAAAAACTTCAAATAAAATGAAAAATGCTAGAGCGGCTGATTGGAAATTGAACACTAAGCTTCTGCGATTCGGCTCGCATACACAGCGACTAGATCAGCTGACGTTTGACGTTTATTGAGCACAATTAGCTTTATATAAGATGGATAATATGAATTAAAATAGAAATCAAAACGGAAAAAGGGGTGTGCAAAAATAGGGAAGCCCCGGTTCGAACCTATTGCATCGTAAGCTCGTTGCATGTGTGAGCGCCAACCATTCGGCCACAATGACACTTCTATAATAATAATAATAATAATAATAATAATAATAATAATAAAGTGACGTGTGTTTCTCCGAATTTTTGGTCTATCCATCGTATAGGATTATTTTTGTCCCTTGCGAGAAGCCGCTAAAATCATATGCGTCCAAGCTGATAAAGAAAGTTCTACTTAGCAACTCAAAATAAAACTGTAGATTCTTCGAAATCACTAATTAAGGAGTACTCCTTTCAAAGATCACTCCCGCCTCTCCAGATTGCGACAAGTGGTGCATAACCTCTGAGTTTTCCATTTTTTCGTAGACCCGTTTATTCAAAATGTTTTATCTTTCAAACTGTGCATCCAAATCTCGAACCGTTTACATCGTTGAATTTCTCACGTCGAGATCTTTAAAACTAGACCCCATGTTGAAAGGTTTTGACGAACATTTTTTTCCACAAAAAAAACCGGTCAAAAAAACCAGACGAAAAAAACAAAAGAAAAAACAAAACAGGAACCACATTTTCCCCATTCCGAAATAGGCATGGCCGCGCCTCTCGCGAAAGTAAAATCGAGCCTCTCGCAGAAGAAAAAAAATAGAAAACTTGTTTTTCCCATTTCCTAGAGGCACGACTGTGCCTCTCTTGAAAGCTACACCATGCCTCTCGCGGAAGCAAAACCATGCCTCTCACGAAAGAAGAAAACAGAAAATGCGTTATTTTTTGTTTTCGAGAGGCACGGCTATGCCTCTCGTGGAAGCAAGACTGTGCCTCTCGCGAAAGAAAAAAAAAACAAAAAACAATTTTTTTCCCGTTTCCTCGCGGAAGCAAAACCGTGTCTCTCGCGAAAGAAAAAAATATTTTCTTTTTTTTTCTTCTGCGAGAGGCACGAGTTTGCTTCCGTGAGAGGCACGGCCGTGCCTCTCGAAAACGGAAAAACGCATTTTTTTGCCTTCCGCGAGACGCATGGGTTTGCTTCCACAAGAGGCACGGATTTGTTTCTGCGAGAGGCACGGTCGTGCCTCTTTCGGAAAAGGAAAAACATGCTTCTGGTTCTGTTTTTTTTCCTTTTTTGCACGGAAAAAATTGTCAAGACCTTTCAACATGGCATCTAGTTTTGAATATCTCGATGCGAGAAATTCAACGGTGAAAATGATTCGACATTTGGACGCACATTTTAAGAGATAAAACATTTTGAATATACAGAACTACGAGAAAAGGAAAAAAACTCATAAGTTGCGACAAGTGCCGCACTTGCAGTGCACCACTTGTCCCAACCTACGAAGGTGGGACTGATCTTTGGAAGGAGTGCTCCTTAATTAGTGATTTCGAATGCGACAGCTTAATTGTTGCAAACAAAATTATGTTGAAAGATATTTCTATGGAGTGGGAGGAAATCCCTATTTGCCGCTTTGCTGATTCCCACAGAGGCGAGCGACCGAGATGGGCCGGCCCAATTACGAGATAATGCCCATGCTACAGTATTTTGTTTTTGGAACCTTCTAGAGGGTTCCTGGCCGGTTCTGGGAACCTTCTACAAATTTCCTTAACAAGTTTTACTAGTTTTTCAATTTTCTATTTCTTTTTCCTTTTTTGTTTTTCATGCTTCATGCTTCATTTTTCTCTTTTCGTTTTTCTGTTTCTTTTTCTTTTTATTTATTTTTAATTCCTTTTCATAAGTTTTGTTTTTCCGAATTTTAAATTTTATTTGAAATAATTTCTTTCTATATTTTCAAAAGAAATCATTTTTAAAAAATGTTCACTATTTAAAAAAAAATCTGTATTTCTTTTTTATTGTCGAGGTTCCTCGTCCCTATGGAGTGGACGCACCCTGTAAGGATTGATCATCAATGCTCGTGGGTTTTCTATACAGGAAAGAGACTAAGAAGACGTCTCTTGACCTCACCGTCCAAATGTTGCACTGTTGGTTTTTTATGTAAGAAAACAACTTATATTCTAGATTCTATGTGGAGAAATCAACTAGATTTTTCTAATTTTGAATAATTTTAAATTAAAAACTACTAAAATGGAAATATAGTGAAGAATTAATGTACATAATTTTTTGGACAAAAAAAACTAAATTTAGTTTGAATTTGAATAATTTTAAATTAGGAAACATAGATACAAAAATATAGTGTAGAATGAATGTATGTAAATTCGTTTGGAAAAATCAATGAATTTTTTGTTTGAATTCCAATAATTTTAAGTTTGAAAATCTTGAGAAAAGAAAATATAGGTCAGAATGAATGGACATAAATTTCTCGAACAAATCAACTAATTTTTGTTTGAATTCAAATAATTTTTAAATTTAAATCTAGATAAAAGGAATTATAGTGCACAATCAATGTACATGTTTTTGGAGAAATCATCAAATATATTTTTTAATTCAAATCATTTTTAATTTTAAAATTTAGAGAAAAGAAAATATAGGTCTAAATGAATGTAAGTAAATTTTTCTGACAAAGCAAGTAAATTTTGTTCGAATTGGAATAATCAAGATGAAATAAAATATATAGTTCATAGTGAATGTACGTAAATTTGTTTCGGACAAATCAATGATTTTTTTAATACGAATAATTTTAAATTTGAAAATCGAGATAAAAGTAAATATAGGTCAAAATGAATGTATGTAAATTTGTGAAATCATAAAAATTCAAAAGAAACCAGGGGTATTTAGTGAAATCAATGAATTGTTAAACTACATGTTTTTATACTCTTATGATCATTGGATTTTCTTCAAAACGAAGGTCTTCGGCATCCCTATTTGGGGGAAAATCAGGCAAAAACCAATATTACGGCATCTCCAACACTGTGCCGTAAAACGCCAACAAATGTTTAGATGATTTTTGCGACCCAACATGGTACCCAAAATGTTCACGCATCCGAAATCCTGCAAACCGGAAGCAAATTTAGGGGAGGTTGTGTGCGTTTAGACTCAGGCCATGATGGGCAAGTCTGGCCTCAGCGGAGGCCGTGGTGTCGGACAAGGAGTACCTGGAGTTCCTCCTCGAGCGGTCCCTCCATGACCGTGATCCGGCATCTCCCTCGCGGCTTTGCCACCATGTCATGGAGGAGCTGACGTTGCCGCCTCACCGTCGTGTGAAGTAGGAGTCCCCCTTGCAACCACGACTTCTGAATTGGATGCCTCGTCAAGGAGAAAGTCAAGAAGGAGCACCCCCTCCCTGCCATGCAACACGTTCGGCCATTTCGGCTGGTCGGTGTTACCGCCACGCTGCAGCTAGCGTGACAAGGCCGTGAAGGAGGAGGATCCCTCCCGGGCGCCTCTTGCATTATCTCGGGAGCGGTGGCGACACATCACCGCGTAGCACCCTGACGGAGTCCGAGAGGGCGGCATGGGAGGAGGAGCAATGCAACGCGCAGCGCTAGGCCATGTTCGTCACATTAGACGCCGCGCCGGAGTGGGTCCGCAACGACCCAATCTTGCATCGAGAGGCCTGGGCCCTCAACCGATCCAGGACCCATGCAACATCCAAGAAAGCAAAAAAGAACGCCAGCGAGAGCAGGCCCAAGGTGTAAGCCATGAGAGACTGTCATCCAAACATAGCGAAGCATGTGCTTGACAGTAGATCAGTGTGAATCGCGAGATTAGTGGAGGTACTGACAAACATGATTAACTGCAAAGGAGCATCGGCCACCGCTGGTTCGACGACATCGCCGAGGGATTAGGGATGTAGTGAGGACCCCCCCTCCCCCCCTCCCCCCCACCCATTGGTGAAGAAGGCATGCGGCGGCGAGCACGCCGATACTGAAGGATGCCGTTACCTATATATTTATAAGATGAAATCATGTACAAATACAAGGTTTACAAGGTATACGAGAAGTTATAAACTAATACAAATACGAAGTCTTAACAATCAAGATTGGCCTGGAGGATTCACTGCTTGTCCTCGCCCGGTTTATGTAAATGTATCGTACTTTTATTTATTCGGTTTGCATGAAACTCATTTGGTTTACGTAAAATTCCTCTGTTTGGTTCATTTTTATGTTTGAAATGCATGCAGGCGTTTCGGGTATAGTAACGAATGGCCGGCTCCCGTATGTGTGTTTGCAGACGCGTCCGTGGACAGATAGTGACATCATTGATCTACCACTGGCTTTATATTTTTTATTAAAACTACGTGCATATTACTTCTTACACGTATATTACCCCATAAAGTTTGATCTTGTTTGGAAAAAGAACTAAGAATGCAGATTTATCCGGTAAAAATAAACATAAAAATATATTTATCCATATATGTGGGTACTTGGCGATCCCAAACTATTTGCACTTACAACCAAATCTGAGGTTCCCAGATTATTTTTGCTTAATTTTTTTGGCGCGTTCTTTACCGCGCAAAGATTTCCCGCGTCTCATTTTTTTTATCTCCATATATGTGTCCGGATAATTTTACTCGCCACCATCTCCCCCACCTCCCATTTATCCAACTTCCCGATTCCAATCTACGCCGGCATCACCACCATGCGCGCTGCCCATCCCCGCACCCCGCGCGCCGCCCATTCCCGCACCCCGCACAGTGTAAGCCTCGCCCTCATGGGGTGCCCTCCGCCCCTTGCTCCGCCCACCGGGGACTCTCGTTTTCCTCCATCGGCAAGCTCGCTAGTTGGAGCCGTCAACGCCGTCACGAAGCCATGCTCCTCCCGACATCGTCCTCGCGGTCACGAAGCCGCAACCACGCAGATCTCGTTCTTCACCCGAAGCTCCGCCGCACGTTCCGTCGGTACAACACCACGCAAGCAGGTCTTGTCTCCATCCAGCATCTTCAGCCTCAACCACGTCAAGCAGGTGATCCTTGATTCCCATAGCCCCTACAGTTTTATCATCAAATCAACCAAACTGGCCTCCTTCATTTATGCACCTAAAGTCTGAATGATCTTCTCCTTCGTCTCCTTACTTCCTTCCTGTAGGCAATGCACTCTAAGTGTTCGGTGAATTGTTTGCTTGCCTAGAATTCTATTCTGACATATGTGAGCAACTGTTTGGTCCAATCTAATTTTACATGGAAAAACTCAACAGTAGTAGAATTGATCTTAGATAGTCTGACGGAGGAAGGAGAGGGTGGAGGCGGCGGTGGTTTCGACCCGTGGTCTGACTCGACGAGGGAGGCGGCAGATCGATTCAGTCGAAGTGGTTGTCAGAGGTGCTGGGTGGTAGGAGCACCAGCCGACAGCGCTGGTGAACGATGATGGGGCCTCCTGACGAGGACGACGAGGTTGCTATTGACAACTGCAACGAGAGCTCGAAAGATCCGTCATCGGCGTTGTTCTTCCGCTTGAGGCAGTCATCGTCCACGTGGCCTCCTCGCCACCACTGGTGGACGCCGGTGAGGCCAGTCTTCCCTCCATGCACAGATACTCCCTCGCTCCCCTCGGCGCTGTCTCCCTTACCCTATCTCTCTTCCCGAACCTCTCTCAATTGTACACAAAGAGAGCCATGGTGGCAGCACAACAAAGTACAAAATTGGAGGCTAAATATAGGCAGATTTGTCCAATTCTCAGACTAGATTTAATGAATGAAGCTGCAGTTGATTACTTATCTGGGCACTATCAAATAGAAACACGATGTGATGAATGAAATCTCTTTGCTGATAAACTAATTACACTGGTTAGTTATTACACGTTAGGCTCAGGCTCGCTTCTCTCAGTTTCCTATCTAGATCTTAATTTGTGGAGTAAGGCTACTATCTGTGCTGCTGGCAGATGTGTGTGTGATGCTGGATGTATCTGTTCGGTGTTGTTGTCTTCTGCTGGTTCTGCTGCGGCTGCGATGTTCTACTAACTGCTGATGGTTATTTGTGAAATTGAAAACTCCATTTATCACAAGTTTACGCTTGCTTGCGTCTATTTTGTCAGTTCTTGATTCCTTGTATATATCCATTTGTTGCCGGAGAACATGGCAAGATTTCTCCTGTTTGCTTCGCATTTATTGATCGATCTGCAAGATGTGTCATAGCCTCATAGTAGTGGAACGAGGAACACACGGTTGGAGAATATGACATGGAGGATCTGGAACCTCACAAGGAAGAAGGAGGTGAGCTCTTTCTCTTGTATTGTAACCTCCTCGTGTGAGATTCTATTAGGTTAGGTTTCTGTAAATTATGTACATGCTTGTAACTTCATCAACGCACAGGAAAGATTTCAAGCCAATGAGTTGTGGCTGGTTCTTTTCAAATTGCCATGATTTTAACCAAAAATTAGTGTAGATTCTAATTTGTGTGGTAAGGGCATGACATTTTTTGTTTTACATGTTTATTTATAGCTTACATCTCTTATTGCAATTTGCAGGATGAGAATCGGGGCATGGATCTGTACTATGCCATATGGATTTATGATCTTATTCATGGAAACAGTGCAAAATAGCGAGTCGGTTATTATTTTGTCCCACTAAAGCTCCACGTGTTCCTGATTGCTTGGGATATGAGTTTCAGACTCTGTAGAAGAAATATGAAAGAGAATTAGGCTCGACTAGATATACATATTATACTCCTTGCATTGCCTTTCATTAAACAATTATTTATACGACATTGTGATGGGGTCAGGGAAATATTGAGGTCGCCAAATCATGATGTGCAGCGCTGAACTAATTCAATGCGAAGGGATTTGAGAGATGATGTCAGCGTCGCAGTGTCTGATCTGATCTCCAACAATCTACTGCTTATTTCTTCACCTGGTGCTTCTTTTTCTTGGTAGCTAATGGTATTGGTTGTTCCAATATTCTTAACCAAGCCTAACCACACCTTCTGTCTATACCATTGCCTCTTGTTGGTTCTTTCTCTAGAAATCTTAATTTCCAGATTACAATTAGAATGTGCGAAAATTACTGCCCTTGTTGGTTAGGATTCCTTGTTACGGACCTCCATTTCTTAATTAAGAGTAATTTTATCTTATTCTGTTATTTGAAGTGTAATATTGTGTTTCTTTCCTTCATAAAAAATTAGTATTGGATTGAACATGACTGCAAAGATTATTGTGTTTTCCAATGCATGAAAATTTGACGGAGATCAATTACCACTGTGTCTGAGCAAAAAGAATTTTCAGTCCTTCCACCAAATACATGTGGTTGTTAACAGGTAGCATGGCAGCCATGCAACATTTGTCCGGGACTTCAAATTCTACAAGAAAGGTGAATGGTTTATTTTGAGTGATTGAGACATGCAATTAGAGACAAAAAGATCATATACTATACTGCATGGTGTACTAATATGCAGAGACGTACCATGCATGTTTTTGTTTATAGAGATGCAATGTACCATGGAGTATGTGTTTATCCTTCTACTGATTGCATATATCCATCCATCAGCTAACAGTCCAATTACCAGTTATTTATTTATTTTGACAAAGTGGTCAGTTGAGTCTCTGTGTTGCTTTTGCACAACTCTGTCCTATTACTTCAGTTACCAATTTGCACGTACCAATACTTTATATTCCTGTACTTTGAGTATGATGGAATAACACCATGTAGTACAAGTAGGAAATTGGTTGGGGGCGTTTACTGCTTTTCTTCCAGTATTGAGTACCAAACATATTCAATGCATGCTAGCCTAATTTTGTACATTTTTCTAATCTAGAACCTCATATTTCTTTGTCACTGTACTGGAACTATACAAGGCTTCAACAGTCAGTGTATCAGAACATGAATTAATCCTAGACAACATATGCTATTGGTCTGGCAGCTTATTCTCAAGTTATGTCTAATTATGTGCTTTGATAATTTCAGATGGACTATGTCCTTAAGTTTCCCTTCTGTACCATGCTGGAAACGTCTAGACCACAAGAGGAATGTCAAATATTTTGATGCTAGAGGTTCTCACATCCTGAAGACAAAATACTTGTAAGATTCTTATTTTGTAAAAAGAGCTGTATTTCAAATCATTTTAATTAGATATCATACTAAAGTTTCAAAAAAATACTGAATTGAGCCATATGGTAACAACCCTTTTGCTTTGACTATTGAAGATTTCACATTTTCTCAATCTATCTATCAGGGTGAACTCTTGCATCTTCATAGGTCTGGGTATTCTGTTGTCTGGTCATGCAAACTTCCTTTGTCCTATAAGATTTAAGAAAAAATTGTTGCAACGAGTGGGTGAAAGAAAATAGGTTGGACCAGCTACAATTTGCATGGCAACAGCCCCCCCCCCCCCAAATTTTTGATGCTTGCATATGTTGGGCCAAAAATGGTGTGCTCAGAACCATTGTTGATGACTTCTTCAATGTTGGAAGATCAAAAGAACTACAAAACCCCATAGCATTGGTTGAGAAGTACAGTCCTTCAACTTGACGTCTTCTGTCCGCTCTTTCTCAATTCGTGTGTCTTGCACATTGCTAATGAGTCATGTTTCTTGTTTTGACAATGGTAGATTGCTATCATAGAACACCCCTTAAAAAACCTACTAATGTTTGCATGTGCAATATAGTATGGGCAAAATTCATGAAAAATTAGTCTGTCTGTATTAAGTGCAAATTGCAAACATACATATGTCCGAAAAAATTAAGTGCAATTTTCTTTTTGTATATAAGCTTTGGGTTCAATCTTGCTGTGTCCTTTCCCAGTGACAGTAGGGGCAGCAAGGCACATATTGTATTGTTGCCATCGAGGATAACAAGATGGGGTTTTTATCATATTGCATGAATTTATCCCTCTACATCATGTCATCTTGCTTAAGACGTTACTCTGTTTTCATGAACTTAATTCTCTAGATGCATGCTGGATAGCGGTCGATGAGTGGAGTAATAGTAGTAGATGCAGGCAGGAGTCAGTCTACTTGTTTCGGACGTGATGCCTATATACATGATCATACCTAGATATTCTCATAACTATACTCAATTCTGTCAATTGCTCAACAGTAATTCGTTCACCCACTGTAAAATACTCATGCTCTTGAGAGAAGCCACTAGTGAAATCTATGGCCCCCGGGTCTATCTTCATCATATTAATCTTCCAACACTTAGTTATTTCCTTTGCTTTTTACTTTGCTTTTATTTTACTTTGTATCTCTATCACAAAAATACAAAAATATTATCCTATCATATCTATCAGATCTCACTCTCGTAAGTGACGGTGAAGGGATTGACAACCCCTTATCGCGTTGGTTGCGAGGAGTTATTTGTTTTGTGTAGGTACGAGGGACTCGCGCGTAGCCTCCTACTGGATTGATACCTTGGTTCTCAAAAACTGAGGGAAATACTTACGCTACTTTGCTGCATCACCCTTTCCTCTTCAAGGGAAAGCCAACGCAGTGCTCAAGAGGTAGCAAGTGCAGGCCCGAGGGTCCCGCCGGTCGCGGATCGTCTTTGTTGGCGACGGCGACGAGGCTCCGGATGGTGGCCCTCCACTCGTCGAGCTTCTCCGCAGCAGGAGGGAAGTCGAGGAGCAGCTGCGCGCGCGCCAAAGCTTCTGCTGGCGTGGGTGGCAGCGACAGCTGCGTGGACCGTGGCGCGCTTCGACTTCTAACCACGTTAGAAGGAGCTCCATCACGTCCCAGCGGCTGCGCGCCATTTTTGCCAGCACTTCGGCGCGCATGCTGAACTCCTTCATCCCGCGGACGACGCACAGGGCTCTTCCCATGGCGGTGCCCAGGGTCACCAGCGTGGTGACGCTGCTCGTCGCGCACACCATGGGAAGAGCGCGCAGTGGTCGCAGGCGTGGGCGTCTTGGAGGTTGCTGCGCCGCCTGCGGGTGGCACAACGACACTCCAGGATGGCCCCGCGCCGCCCGCGGGGGGCCCAGCCCCATCTTTAGACTTGGTGACGTGCGGCCCGTCGCCTGGCGCGCGAACGGCGCCACTCACCAGGCTCTGACTGCCAGGGTGATGCTGGTGCTCGCGGACTGCGGCTCGGGTTCTGTCAGCGACCGGGTCGCTGCTCGCCCATACTGGCACGGGCCGTTCGGCCCCCGACAAGCCGATCGCCGTGGCCGTCTTCTTCTTGGGGGCCATGGCGATGAAGAAACGCTAGGCTAACTACTAGACCAGATTCTCACAATTGCGCCACCCCTGCGTGGCGCGCCAAAGATGTCGGTGGGAAACGACACCTATGGGATCACAAGAATCCCTACTATGGTTGCCGGGGCGCAGGGTTGCAAGAAGAGCAGGATTAGTAATCAGCACAAGGATCGTTTACCCAGGTTCGGGCCGCGAGGATGTGTAAAACCCTAGTCCTGCTTTGGTGGATGTATTGAGTGTTCTTGAGCCTTCCAACTAGCTACGGTGGCTGGGTCGTTCCAAAGAGCCGAATCCTTCTCCAGTACGCCATGGGCCTCCTTTTATAGTCGAAAGGGGCTACCATAGTGGCACACAGGAGGTGGAAAGGCGTACAGTGCTACGAGCTTATCGCTCGTATTACAGGACAAGACGCATTTAATGCATCGCTTAGGTGTCCCCTTGCTTTATTGGAGACGGGAACGAGGCCCGTCCAGTCCGTCGCCGCTCCTCCTTGCTTCGACACGCGCCCTGGTCAGCGATGCATGCGGCGCCACGTAGGCAGGCAGGCAGCTAAGGTGGCGCGGTGGCAAAGTCTTCACGAAGATCTGCATGCCGCCACGCAGGCGCTTACTGAGTTGGCCTGGGAGCTGCATGTTGCCACGCAGGTGCCTGCCCAGCTAGTTGGGCTGGCAGCTGCATGCGAACGGCGGTGGAGACTTGGCTGGTGCGGGCCTGGAGTTGGCCTTGCTGGCGCCCTTGGCGAGGGCGTTGCCGGGTGGCCCGGCAAGGGCCTCGCCGTGGCGTGCTGTTGTCCCCGGCAAGGATCTTGCCGGGGGTCTTGTGGCTCCCCTCGACAAGGATCTTGCCGAGGATCGTTGTCTTTTAATCCTCATCTAATCTTGAATATTCCTTGTCTTCACAAAGATCTGCATGCCACCATGGAGGTGCCTCCCGAGCCCCTGGCCCAACGTGGTTGATGGTGTTGGAGACCGTGGGCTCAAGGGTAGTGCGCTCCGCTGGTGTTGGACGAGCCGCCCCGACAAGGGCCTTGCCGGGGCCGCGGAGGCTGCCCCGGCTAGGGTCTTGCCGGGGGAACCTGCTTCGTCTCTCTGCTCTTTTGTGGTCTCGGCCTTGGTGTTGCTCTGGCTGTCTTGGGCTTCGGTTTTACCTCGGTTCACGTCCCCTGTTCTGCTTGGTGCGGTCGTGGGCGCGGCTCCGACTGTCCGTGCACAGGTAAAGGGGTACAAAGGTGCGCCCCTTCTTTTGTACACCGACATGTTGATATCCTTTGCGTCCAAGAAACCAAATGGAGGGGACAGAAGGCGAAGGATGTTGAGGATACCGGCTTCAAACTGTGGTACACGGGGACGGCTACAAACAGAAATGGCATAGGCATCTTGATCAACACGAGTCTCAAGTATGGAGTGGTAGACGTCAAGAGACGTGGGGACCAGATTATCCTGGTCAGGCTGGTAGTTGGGGACTTATTCTCAACGTTATCAGCGCGTATGCCCCGCAAGTAGACCACAATGAGAACACCAAGAGGGAGTTCTGGGAAGGCCTGGAGGACATGGTTAGGAGTGTACCGATTGGCGAGAAGCTCTTCATAGGAGGAGACCTCAATGGCCATGTGGGTACATCTAACACAGGTTTTGAAGGGGTGCATGGGGGCTTTGGCTATGGCATCAGGAATCAAGAAGGAGAAGATGTCTTAAGCTTTGCTCTAGCCTACGACATGATTGTAGCTAACACCCTCTTTAGAAAGAGAGAATCACATCTGGTGACTTTTAGTAGTGGCCAACACTCTAACCAGATTGATTTCATCCTCGTGAGAAAAGAAGATAGGCGCGCGTGCCTAGATTGTAAGGTGATACCTGGAGAGAGTGTTGTCCCTCAACATAAGTTGGTGGTTGCTGACTTTCGCTTTTGGATTTGTGTCCAGCGGGATAAGCGTGCCAAAGTCACCAGAACGAATTGGTGGAAGCTCAAGGGGGAGGTAGCTCAGGCGTTCAAGAAGAGGGTCATTAAGGAGGGCCCTTGGGAGGAAGGAGGGGCTGCGGACAATGTGTGAATGAAGATAGCAACATGCATTCGTAAGGTGTCCTTGGAGGAGTCTGGAGTGTCCAGGGGAAGGAGAGACAAGGATACTTGATGGTGGAATGATGACGTCGAGAAGGAGATTAAAGAGAAAAAGGATTGTTTCAGACCCCTATACTTGGATAGGAGTGCAGACAACATAGAGAAGTACAAGATGGTGAAGAAGGCCGCAAAGTGAGCTGTGAGTGAAGCAAGGGGTCGGGCTCATGAGGACCTCTACCAACGGTTAGGCACGAAGGAAGGCGAAAGGGACATCTATAAGATGGCCAAGATCCGAGAGAGGAAGACAAGGATATTGGCCAAGTCAAATGCATCAAGGACGGAGCAGACCAACTCCTGGCGAAGGACGAGAAGATTAAGCATATATGGCGGGAGTAATTCTACAAGTTGTTCAGTGGGGATAATGAGAGTTCTACCTTTGAACTTGATGACTGCTTTGATGAGATCAGCATGCGTTATGTGTGACGAATCCAGGTGTCTAAGGTCAAGGAGGCTTTAAAAAGGATGAAAGGAGGCAAGGCCATGGGCCCTGATTGTATCCCCATTGAGGTGTGAAAGGCCTCGGGGACATAGTGATAGTATGTCTAACCAATCTTTTCAACCTTATTTTTCGAGCAAATAAGATGCCAGAAAAATGGAGATGGAGTATATTAGTACCAGTCTTCAAAACAAGGGGGATGTTCAGAGTTGTACTAATTACCGTGGAATTAAGCTGATGAGCCATACAATGAAGTTATGGGAGAGAGTCATTAAGCACCGGTTAAGAAGAATGACAAGCGTGACCAAAAATCAGTTTGGCGTCATGCCTGGGAGGTCGACCATAGAAGTCATGTTCTTGGTACGACAACTTATGGAGAGAAATGGAGCAAAAGAAGGACTTGCATATGGTGTTCATTGACTTGGAGAAGGCCTATGATAAGATACCGCGGAATGTCATATGGTGGGCCTTGGAGAAACACAAAGTTCCAGCAAAGTACATTACCCTCATCAAGGACATGTACGATAATGTTGTGACAAGTGTTCGAACAAGTGATGTCGGCACTAATAACTTCCCGATTAAGATAGGACTGCATCAGGGGTTCATCTTTGAGCCCTTATCTTTTTGCTTTGGTGATGAATGAGGTCACAAGGGATATACAAGGAGATATCCCATGGTGTACGCTCTCTGCGGATGATGTGGTGCTAGTCAGACGGGGGTAAATAGGAAGTTAGAGTTATGGAGAGAAACCTTGGAATCGAATGGGTTTAGCCTTAGTAGAATTAAAAAAAAGTACATGATGTGCGGTTTCAGTACTACTAGGTGTACGGAGGAGGTTAGCCTTGATGGACAAGTGGTGTCTCAGAAGGACACCTTTCGATATTTAGGATCAATGCTGCGGAGAGATGGGGGTATTGATGAAGATGTGAACCATCGAATCAAAGCTGGATGGATAAAGTGACGCCAAACTTCTCACATTCTTTATGAGAAAAGAATGCCACAAAAGCTAAAAGACAAGTTCTACGAGACATATGTACTTGTGCAAGATTATTGCCTGTGAGTGCTGTGACCATGCCGATGCAAGCGGAGAGATACTCATTGAGAACGGCTGAGAAGTTGAAGAAGAGTACCAGTAGCACGAGGTCGTAGCCAAAGCGATCCCCGGAATCAACCGCGGCCACCCATTCGCCGAGATCGATGTACCCCACCGAGATCAGCAGGGTCGTCCCAAGGGTACGGGAAACATGATGCCGCCCGTCTCCACCAGCCAGGGACTCGATGCTGCGCACAGCTTCCATGGCGCGGTGTCGGCCGGCTGCAAAAGACCTTAGATGCAAACAGTCAGTCCAAATAGTTATCCATTGGGAAGTTGGTAGGGACTGCAGAGATAAAGATGAAAGTCTAAAGACTTTGAAGTTGCACACTCTTCTTTGAAGTTGCACGTAAAAGATGAAAGTCTCACAGCCACGCGCAGCATATATATCATCTAGTTATATTAGTACGTAATAGCTTGCTTTGAGTATCCAACATTTTTGTAGACAGGAAGACATCTCTACTCTATTTGCTTATGTGGCCAGCTAATAAGCGACTGTCCATTAGCACCTTGACTCAAAAAGTTCATTAAATCAAAATCACATCTCTAAAGACTTTGGATCAACATCTAATCATCTTTGAATCGAACTCACCACAGGATGCAGTTACATGTTATTTATGTCACACTTGCTAGCTACATCATAAGGCGGAGTGGTATTACATGAGCCTGATACATCAAATTTTCAAGCACCTGAACATTAGGAAATAAAAACAATAGAACAATAACCTGAAAAATACACAGGTGAACATGGTTTCACACGCACCCACATGAATAGTAAATTCAAAGTATACTAGAAAAAAAACTAAAATTTTGGGATATCAAACTTGGTTGACCATTCTAATCACGCGTGAATTTTCACGAAGAAATGATACCCGTGGTGATGAATTTGGTCTGGTTTAAATGAAATAAATTTGGTCCGGTTTAAATGTAATTAATTTGGTCTGGTTTAAATGAATCTGATATGCGTGAAAATTATTTGGTCTGTTCAAATACCGTTTGAAATTTATGTTGACACGGTTGGACGGCCGGCTCCTGTATCACTATCCGCGGACGCATCCGCACACGTATACCGTCTCTGTTTTAGGGGTCTGCCTTGGAGATACCTTAGATGAGTGTGATACAAAATTTCCATGTACCGGAAAAATATGAAATGACAAATAGAACAAGAGTGCGAAAATAAAGAAATGAACACGATTCCATCGCACCCATATGAGTAGTAAATTTGAAAAAATACTAGAAAATTCCAAAAAATCAGAATTATTGGGGTATCAAACTTGGTAGACCACTCTACTCACTTGTGAATTTTCGAAGAAATGAAACTGGTCAAAATACAATTGGAACCAGACAAATACAATTGGGACCATACTATTCATCAAATAGTGTTTTTAATATGGCTTTGATTTTGTCATTTTTGCCCTGGATAGCACATAAGTCACTTTTTGGTGAAACTTCATACGCGAGTACCGGTCGTGTATAAACCCATTTTTTTTATTTCATGTATTTATCTCTAATTTACTATTCATAAGGGTGTGTGTGGAACCATGTTCAACAAATTCCTTGCCAACATGAGTGTTCCTAAAAAAATAAGTATGAATTACCACATATTTCTGATAGTTTGAAACACCATTAGTGTTTATACCACATCTCGACCCAGGATGACTTGGTGGCACTAGCTGCAGCTAACTATCTAGCTATCATGTACTTGACAAAAGATGAGGTCAAACCAGAGTGTCCTCAGACATCACAGTAAATATGATGAAGTAGAAATAAATAATATGCGGTAGAGTATGGTACAGAACAAACCATTCACCAGATTTGATCAGAAGGGGCATGGGGGTAGGCTGGATCGAGTAGTACAGTTTTTGCCGCTAGCTAACTGGGAAACAACCATTTCGTATGGGAGTGCACGACAACTTATGTTTTCAGTAGGGTCTAGGGTGTATGGGACACATGCGATGTGACCCAGAAGGAACTTCGCAGTCTACTTGCTAACCTAACGACTTATATTTAGGAATGGAGGGACTAAGAAGTAGTGCATATTTCTGACAGTTTGAAACACCATTACTGCTTATACAACGTCTCGACACAGGATGACTTGGTGACACTAGCTCCAGCTAACTAGCCAGCTAGCATGTACTACTTGACAAAAGATGAAGTCAAACCAAAGAGTCCTCCGACATCACAGTAAATATCATGAAGAAGAAATACACAATATTTTGTAGAGTATGGTAACCAGTTCGCCGAGTTGCACAAAATAAACAATTCACCAGCTTTGATCAGAAGGGGCATGGGGGTACGCTAGGTAGGGTAGGAAAGAGTTGATGGCAATTCAGTTCCATGAATTCGACAAGATCCTCCGTTATCGTCTCGCCTTCTTCAGCCATCTTCTTCATCTGCTCCTTCATGGACATCAACCTAGCGTTAGCCAGTGCCACGTGTACAGTCGCCACGCTTTCCATCTCAGCAAAATGACTGTCAAGTAGTGCACGCAGTTCTGCATCCTGAAGCTTTCTTAGCTCTTCTAAGTGAGAAGTTAATTCTGCATACAGCATACGGTCTTGTATCGATGCCCCGATCTTAGCAAACTTAGATTCATAATACCCATGTACTTCCTACAGAGGCAAGTTAATTGGGCAAAAGAAGAACCTGTGAGATATAATCAATATCCAGCAAAAGGAATCTATTCAACATGTTACAACTGAGCATAGCAATTGAATTCTTAATGTCCCTTCAGCAACCAACCGAAGATAAGGCGGTTTACAGGACATTGGTTGGTTGAGTGGTTTTCGAATGGGGACGCAAACATAACAGATGAAGTCCCAACCATGATAGTTTGCATCACTACATATTAACACATAATGGGCTTAATATATAGAAAAACAAATGAAAAATTTATGTCAATGCCGCCAGTCATTCTGCAATTCTGCTTATGCCACTGCTTTTGTCTAATTATCAAAATGCCATTACTCCGTTGAAACTACATGCATCTTTGCCACTGACATCTCAATCTCATGTTGGCCATTATCTTCCATTTTACGAAACAGGCTTCTGTCCTGCTTTATAGATAGGTAAACGAATCTAATTGGTCGGCCGGCCAAAGCTTCGGCTGGTCGACTCGCTTGTCACGCGCGCAGCACTCGCGTACGCGAGCCACGTCGTCCCCGTGGGCCCACACAACTGCCAGTAAAGTATCTTTTCTCCCTTGCCAGATGTTTCGACACAGGAACCGTCCCCCTTCCCGATCCTTTCGTCCATCGCCGCTTCGCCACTGCTACTGCCGCTCCTTCACCCGGTCGCCCCTTCCCAAGAGCTACTGCACGGACGTGTCCCCCATGAAGCCTACCGTCATCATGTGTGCCACCGCGAGCGCCGCGGTGGTGGCTGAAAGAGGTCAACACGCAGAGCTACAACCAGCGCAAAAAGAAGCTACAATTGGGCGTTGCACCCGGCGATGCGCTGTTAGCGCCGATGCTCGAACCAAAGTAGTGTCCGACAGATCACCGGCCATGCGTGTAGTAAAATGGCGGCCGTCACATTGTTTTGTGCTTCAACCCGGCCATCGGAAATGCTGAACCCGCCATCGAAAAGATGCGACGACGGCGACCGGCGGGGATGCAATGGTTCTGGAACCAAGGAAGCCTGATTCTGGAACCAATGGTGTCTTTTTGCTACGGTGGCGGTAATTTTTGCTGGAACGATGATGGTTTTGCTCGCACCGGCGGTGGTTTTCGCTGTGATGGCCTTGATTTTTGCTGAAATTGTTGATTCAATTTTGCTGGAATTAGTGATTCGTTTTCGCTGTGAAGCGGGACAGACAATGCTTCGATGGCAACGGGGGGGGGGGGGGGGTGGAGTAACACACACAATTGCTGCAACTACAGGGGGCAAGCGCTACATCAGCGAGATAATGTGTGCTCTGATGGCCTCCAGCAGCAAGATAGAAACGGCAACAGCGGCGACCGAGAGCTGCAACTGACAGCGGAGGCTAGGAGCGCCATGACGATGGCGCTGCCGAGAACAAAGGCGACGATCACAGTCGATCCAACCGTAATGAAGGAGATGATAAGGCAAAATCCAACTGTGTTGGGATTGGGGCTCAAATCAAATGGCCATGCGGTGACCGTTTGAAATTTCGTCCGGTCGACCGGCGCCCAACGGCGATCAGTATATAAAGCACAAACCGAAGTACATGGCCGAACGATACTAGCTAGCAAGGAGGCCCTCATGCAGAGCAAATCATGGGATAACCGGACAACACAGACGCACGCGGCTACATTGCCGAGAACAAATACAGGAAGGCCTAGATAGAATGCCATGATACGTCCTAGACAACCTAAGCTCCATGATAACGCCTTCATGAGGGAAAATGGCACAAAGCGTCGCCACCACAAGGCACCAAGGACATCAACGACGAGCACAGACCTCTAGATCTATATCCGGGTGCCACCACTGTCAATAACAGAGTGTGATCCCGAGGCCCCCACCACTACACCTCTTGCCACCCACATGACCTTGAGGCATAGCCACCGCCACCACCAGGATGCCCGCCGGAGAGAGAAATATGCGGACCTCCACCCAGTGTAGCCTCCCCGGCATCCAAGACTCAAGCCACCACCAATCGTCCACAACCCAGCACACGAACCACAATAGGAAGAGAAAAGGTCACTTCCTTCTCATCCTCGCCCGTCATCAGCCACCAAGTCGACATACAAGCCTCCAGAGTAGGAAGCGTTGACACCCGCGGCTCCACCTAGCCCTGCTGGATGGGGGGAAACACTACCCAGTTACCGCCGATGGCCGTCATCGAGCAAACCCTCGGACATAGTCCACTAGCCATGGCTCGAGCGAGCTCACACAACGCCATGCTCATGGCTACCGACATCAATCCGACGACAACATAGTTTCACCAGGACACCTCACGTCTCCCAAGGGAGCCCGCACGCCATAACACCGGTGCAGCCTGCCCGAGCACGCCGGAGCACAACTTCACACCGCCACCATAGCATCCGCCCGCAGCCCGGTCTCACCCGTTGCACCCAATACCGGCGCTGCACACCCGCCCACACGCGCATCGGGATGCCGCCGTCCACCTCCAAGGACCATAATGGATATGGGTTGGATCACCGGCCACCATCGCATCGCTCCACACGTACTGCACCCACCGTCCCACCCAGGCGCATCCAGAGTAGAGCCTAGGCAGCTCCCATCGCCACCATCTAGATCTGGCAGAACCATATCGAGCCGCCATGGCCACCCACCACGCACCATCCAGGCAAGGGCGATGATGCCTCCACGTAGGAGGACATCACCAGCCAGGCCCGCCACCGTTGAGTGTTGTCGGGCCGCGACACATTCCTCCACAAGGAACACCGCCACTCTGCGCATCTCCCCGGAGACCACAACAGAGAACACGCGTGCCCCGCCAACACGTTCCCCGCCGCTACCATGGCTTCGCTGGCAACTCCTGAGGTGGCAGCAGCTAGAATTCCTCCATGTCGCTAGATTCGGGCGACGCTGGGGACAGTATAACATTTTTCTTATCTTCCATTTCTTCGTTAGTGCGACATGTATTGACGAAAATAACTCTACCCAGAGAGAGAGAGAGAGAGAGAGAGAGAGCGAGAGAGAGAGAGAGAGAGGTCGGGGCCAACAAAACAGAGCATCATGCTCGGGAGGGGTGCTTAGGTGATGGGGTCCATCACAAAATGGAAAAATTTACAAAAAAGGTGTACATTAATGGTGTTGTCCCAAAGTTTTGTGAAAGAGAAATTGAGCGAGCAACTAGACGAAGGTGGAGATCGACTACGCTGACGGCGGGGAAAAATGCCCCAATTTGGATACTAGTATGCAGGGAACATGACGATAGCAGGGTCATCTTCCTCGTGACTGGATGTGTGTACTGCTCTAAAGCAATGGCCTCAAAGCAACAGCAGTGCCAAAAAGCAAAGGCATTTTCGTAAATAGCTGAAATGGAAAGGCATAGTGAAAATTGCACAGGAGATTAGTATCACTGACATAATTTTCTCATCACTATTAGTGTCTAGTGTAAAAATTATGTTCACAAAGTATAACTTTTGTTGTTGAGACATACGGTATTGAAAAACAATCTGAACACTTTATCAACTAAAAGCTATCGTGGATCAAGCATACAGTTTGAGAACATTTATAATGCTGAATACATGTCATAACTATCCGGTCATATTTACTTTTAAGACATGGATTGATACAAGTGCTGTCGCCATGGCAAAGTCAATTTTTTTTAGGGTTGGCAAAGTCAAATGCTACAACCGACATAGCACAAGAGTGTGGGCCAGCAGTTAATGGATTAGAATAGGAGCTGATCCGGACTGGTGATAGAGGCAACTATTGTTTCTACTATAAGAGATACCAAATAAAGTAATGATCCACAATGCAATACCCTATGAGAGTACAACAGAAAAAAGAATCAGAACCTGACAAAATGGCGCATGGAGGTTGATTGGCATGGCTTCAAATCCTTCCCCGCATTGAGGGCACTGATTAGAAAGATAAATATTCGTGCATAAGATTAGCAATTTCATGTGCACATATCATCATGCATCGTGAAATCTGTTAATATGACGTATTTATCCAATAATGCATGTTACCTTTACACTCCCATTGTCAGAAAGCTGGTACTTGACCCACCTTATGAGGCATGACCAGCCGTAGACATGTCCACAAGGAATGCAACTGCATGTGGGAGATAGGAGATGATCTAGAGCAGCCGCATTTATGCGTACATGTGTAAAATCTAGCACCAAGAAAAATAGAAGAAAAAATGGCTGATCTTATCACGAAGACACAAAATACAACAAGCACCATGAAAGGTCCAACAAAGCTCTACCAGCGGCAGCTTTGGTGTCGTACACTAAGTGATCGCCTGCTGCCACCTCCTCAGAACCTCAACCCAACCTTCCTAAACTACATACACTGAGATCACCTAACCAAATTACGTCACGTGGATAATGAATTCATGATCTGCAATAATTCAACTAGAGGAAAGAGATTAAGCCAAAATTGAAACTATGCCCTATAGTAGTTGTCTAGTTGATGGTGAGAAAGAAACATTCTCACTAATCCATTGGCTACAGATAACCTATCATAAAATTAAATCTTAACTATTACTCAAAACACAAGTGGTGCTCTTTTCAATGAGGAAAACGTATCGCAAAAACAATGGAATGTTAAAGCTGGTGCATTATAAAAAATTCAAAGTACGTCCACTAGTAGTAGTAGTTACTGTGATGACCCACAAGCGATGGCTACTAGCGTATACTGTGATGTTCACATTTCAATCCCAACATGGGGAAGATATAACCAAAGTTGGACATCTCAAAATAGGCTTTCGCCCCACTTTAAATTTAAAGCAACATCCGAACAGAGTACAGAGCTGGATGATACAAGATGGTGAGGCAGCCCCCACAATACCGATCTTCGGATAACCGGATCACGCAACGCCACCGGAAAAGAAAATAGGAAGAACGGAATACAATGTCCCACTACGCCCTAACACACCTAAGTTCCATGACAAAGCCCTCAGGAGGAATAACGGCGCAAAGTGTCGCCGCTCCCGAGTCCAGAACGGACAAGGGTCTTCACCCGGAACCCTAACAAAGATAGGAGCACCTCGACAACGTCTTCAGGAAGAGAACGACGCCCTCGAGCATCACCATCGTTGGTGCCAAGGGGCAGAGCTTTCACTCGGTAGCTCCCCGTGCCACCACAAGGTCTTCAAGGAAAACTCGATGAGACCAGCTCCCTAGGTCCAGATCAAGGTGTCGTCCCTGCAAACGAACACCCGAGCCACCCACCACTGCACCTTTCACCGCCCACACGACCAAGAGGGATAACCACCACCACTAACATGGAGCCCACTGGAGATCCATACACGTGGACCTCCATCCGGAGCCGCCTCCCTGGCATCCATGTCCGAGAAACCGCCAATGACCCCCAACAAAGCAACCCAACCACGGTAGAAAGAGTGAATGGAGACTCCTTTCACTCCTAGCCTGGCATCAGTCCCGGAGCCTGGGTGGACAGGAGGTGTCCACGCCTGCATCCCCCATCAGTCCTCATGGACCGGGGGGAGGGGGGGGACAGGTCCCTGTGACTACCAATGGCCGTTGCCAAGCAAGCTCACAACCCATTGCCGCGAAAGCCAAGCTGGCCGACCATGTAGTAGTATTCCGACAGCCACCGACGACCACCGCACATGGAGAAGGACCTTGTCACTCGTGAGTACCACTCGGACCATGCCTAACCCAGCCTACCGGGAGCGAGACCTCCGACCCGCATCGGGTCCAAACTAGTCCACGTGAGCGCAAGCCCCAAATCCGAAACAGCCACCACCACATGAGTAGTCGGTGCCGGCCGTTCGGCACAAGGCCGGCGACATGCATCGCTAGCCCTTCAACAGGAGAAGGGGGGCGACCACCACTCCCCTACGCCACCAACAACGACCCGGCAGACACCACAACATCACCGCGCCTACCACTAGCCCGCAACCCCTGCCGCCACACCATCGGAGGCAGGCCACCACCACCAGAGCCATAACACCCATGCTGCCAGCACCGGCGGCCACCACGAGGCTCCCCTTGGATCTCAACGGGCGGATTTGGGTAGAGCCCCTACCGGCCGTCGCTCCCCAGGCCCGAACAACCGCCTAGCCAGGCCTCCACGCTTGAGACGGCCCGCTAAGAACCACCCCCAAGCTCGCATGTGCGCCTCCACGCCCTAGCCCAGCGTCGCGTCTCCGCCCTTGACCGTCGGCCCACGCCGAGCCTCTGCGCACGGAGAGGAGAAGAGGCCCCGGCACCGCCAGCACCGACCGGGCTTTGCTCGGCAGCACGGACCGGCGGCAGCCAGGGGGGATGGGGAGGTGGGAGAACAACTCCGGCGGCTAGAGTTTTCCCCCTCAGTCGATCGCGGGAGCGACGCGAGGGGGGAAGGGGAGAGCACCAAAGCAACACATCACTGAAGTTATTTCCACATGGGTCTCAATTTGAACACAAGATCATGGTCTCTTGGTAGACAAAGGGGCCGTTCAGTAGTATGTATCCAAAAAAATAAACCGATAGTTGAAAGTATCTTCCTCACCAGATGTGATGCACTCCAGTGGAGGTCCAAGGTTCCATACAGATAGAGCAGGTTGGCCTTGCTGCTGGCTTGGTCTCGACGCATTCACCACCTTCAGCTGCAGCCTCCATATTCATACTCGGCAACATCCCATTTGCTTCTTTGTTGGAGTCACTGACATTATAGTTCTCAGAGTTGGCACTGTCACCAAAGTGCCTGCTGTCCACTTCCTCAACCTCTCGTCTATATGAGCCATTGGTCACGCCACCCGAAACCAATGTGGTATGGTTCACCTCGTGGCCTCTGCTACCCTGTTCATTGACTTCCACAGCATGGTTATATGGTCCCTCTCTGACCACTATTTCGACATCTGCAAGCTCCATGTCTTCCATACCACGTGTTGACGAAGACGGGAACAAGCACGACATACGAATCATCAGGTGAGCGCAATTCTGCTCCAGGAAGTCTATCACATCCTTCGGTACCATCTTTTCTTGTTCAGCCATCTTCTTCAATCGCTCCTTCATTAACATCAAGTTAGCCTTAGCAATTGTCATTTGTTCATTCACTGTTCCCTCTATCTGAGCCATCCGTTCTGTAAACAATTGCCGCATCTCATTACATGTAGAATCACTGGATGGTTCCTCAACAACATTATAGTCTGGATGTTCCCTAATTACTGCAGCAAATATAGGCTCGTAGAACTCTTGAATTTCCTGCAGTGGCAGGTCAATTGAGCAAAAGATGAATTTGTGAGCTAAAATCAATATGAAACTAAAGGAACATCCTAACAATGATAGTAGTTGTCATAAAAAATCTTGTTTCATGCGGAAAATGTTACAGTTGATTATAAGTTTAGAGCACTGTTCTTCAGTGTCTGGTTACCAAATCAAAAAATGAAGTAATTTACTTTTTCATTACTACTAAGTACTAACTAGATAGGGAGAAATCTTCAAATGTAATATCAGGTATAAGGATGGGTTTAGAAGACATCCAACATGAAAAAAGATGAATCCAACCTCCTTTTCCAAAAAAACCCACAGAATGGTGAAAAGATCAACATGTCATTTTTAGACCAGAAAATGGTCAAAAGTGCTGCAACTATAAGTGTTGGAAAACAGTATCAACCCAAGCACGCCCGAGTCCTACGGCGGCTCAGTCAGCGCCAGCACCAGTCGCCACGGCCACCACAGCCCATGTTGTGCTGGCCCTTCGCGCCTAACGCGCTCTATTGTAAGTTGTAACTATCTGATATACATGTATATAATGCATTGCCCTATAATTATTATGTCTTCGGAGAATTCACAATTCTTCCATATGGGCAAAGAAAGATATGCTACTTTCCCACTAGGCTTAGCAGTGAATACTTGTATTTTCTGTAATAAATTTATTTGTATAACTATGCCCACATGCCACAAGCGAAATCCACCCTTGCTTAGAGGGACTGTATATATGGATGCATTGCTTAATTTTTTATTTCAAATGAAATACACCACTACTTCACCAACATGATTTTGTACCAAAGAGAAAGTAAATGATGTTTAGGTCAAAAGTTTTCATATGTAATCAGAAACCAAAGTGAGAGACCAAGGACTGAGAAAAGCATTGTTGGCCCTATTCTTCTCCATCGCAGATTAGGTTTCTGCTTCAAATCAAGTTACGTATACGTTACCTATATATTCCTGCTGTAAGCCGTACAGGATGAGTGGAAACTATTTTTAATTGCCTTGATTATGAAGATTCAAGACTGCTATCATGCATCCGTGTTTTTTTTTCGCAAAGCTTATTAACATAAAAATTTGGTGCCTCATGCTGATCTACTTTTGTTTGTTTCCTTGCCGGTTTCAATGAGAAAGTAGACTAATCAGATTGATGTTAGGAAAACTATCGTTTCTACTATTAGAGACGCACAAAACAGTGATGCAAAATATGAAAGTTTTAAGATATTTTACAGTGCTCCACCTTACCACACTAGAGGTAATGCAATATTTAAATATGAGCAGTTGATTGATAGGCCCAGTCCGCATAAGTAAAAGTATTATGGAAATTATCTACGCATTAATAAGTTGTACATGAAATAGCACAGTATTAATCAGAATGTCCTTCCATATCGAGTAATAGGTGACTGATACCATTAAAAATTGGTCGGGATTCAGGTTAAAATCACACAATTTAATGCACAACTTCTGAACTTTGTCCAAACAGATACAAATTTTATTACATTCTAGATATTTAATCCTCGATAATTAACAACAAATATCGAATAGCGCATACTTTTAAAGTTCATACGCATTGTTTCAATTTATTTATTTTTGAAACGGATTAAACTACAAATTAAGTCATATATTAAATAAACTATCAAATTTGAAGCTTAATACACGATAACGACGTTAGATTTCAACTTCTTACATAGAGAGAGATAAATCAACTTCCTACATCTAAAGTGTATATCTATAAACATGAACTCGGAACATCTCTATGGAGATGTACAATGGATGAAAGAAACAGAACCTCTGGACTGCAGCAACCCTCCAACATGTTCTCTGGTGTGTAGAGGTTGACGATAAGCATCTCCACAAATTCTTTGTCACACTGAGGGCACTGATTAGAAAGAACAACATTGATGCATAAGTTGAGCAATTCGATGTAGGTATCTTCAATTGAATCTGTTCAGTGAGTATGTGCAGAAACACTCATGGTACCTTGGCACTCTGCTCGCCAGAACGACGCAACAACTCCTCGAGACATGATCGGCCATACACATGGCCACAAGGAATGCAACTGCATGTATGTAGTAGATATATAGGAGATGATCAGTGATCCCTAATTCTCACTAGTCCCATAGTTGATACCTAACATATAGGTGCATCTAACATGGAAAAATGGGAACTAATATGCCTAAACATAAAACAGGAAAACCCCATCATCAGAGCAATGGTTCCCCACAAGAATAATAACAGATGCAGGCTTCTTCAGTATCCAATTAGCAGCCTCGTATGTATGGCCCCCAAACCCAACACAGAGACGATACTGCGCTACTGGCCCCCATTCCATTATAGAGACGATAGACACTGTGCTAATCCTAAAGGAGACCGACATGGCTGATGGCTGCCCGCGAGGCCGCGCGACAGAGAAGACAAAAATTAGCAACGATAATGCATGGGGCCGTCGGGGTGGAGGCCCTCGCTCACCAGATCCGATGTGGGCCGTAGCTGCTCCAAGGCACCATGCAGCCGGGGCAGATCATTGCCTGGACCTCACCGCCGGACGAATCGGCACCTCGGACGTCTCCCCTGTGCCTGCAGTGTCCGCGGCGTGAGGACGCGACGCGTCCACGTCGGCGGCCTCACCCATACGGAGCGAGGGCGGCGGGGACGACACTGGATGGAGCCGGAGTAGGAGCAACCGAGGATTTTCCGGGGTTTGGAATTCGGGAGGAGGGAGAGCGGGATGGGGATGAATAGGACAGGTGTCGTCTTTTGACTCCTGAGAGAAAGTAGTAGTCAACTCCCTCCTTCCTCACTAAGCTTTCGGCTAGAGTTGGGTAGGTGGGTATTAATTTCACTAAAGTACTACTCCCTCTTTATCACAAAATATAAGAATAATTTATATTTTTTGCAATCATTGACTCGTAGCTAGACGCGTCCAATAACCTACTACCCCCATTCTAAAATATAGTGCGCCCGCGCTTCCCGAGGTCCAATTTGGTCATAAATTTAACCAACGAGACCGACAGCGGCGGAAGAGAAAATTATATAATTAAAAACTTCTTTGAATACGAATTCATTGGTATAACTTTTACTCCCGTCGTAGTCGGTCTCGTTGTTTAAATTTATGGTCATAGTTGAAGTACGGGAATAGAAGAAGCACTATATTTTGAAACAGAGGGAGTATGTTTTTAAGAATAGGAGAGTTTTATTGCATCAAGCATCTCCAATAGATGATTTAAATGTATAAATAATCACTTTTTACATCACCAACACCTAAAAACGAAGTTCCAACAGATGATGTAGATGTAAAAAAAATACATGACCTATTGCAAAAGATGTAAAATACAACACTTGAAGATATAAATATACATGACCCGCTGCCGCTTGATGTAAAATAGCCAGCCGCACGCGAAGCCCTAGCTGCCATTGAGACACTTCCCACCGCTCGCCGCCCATTGGTCCATCCTCGACCCCGCTGAGTATCCCCACCACTAGTCCCGCCACCATAGTCGCCGACGACCAACCGATTTGGATCCGCCCGGCCACCAAATTTTTCGGGTGATTCCCCTGTGCGCAAGAGCTCCGGCGGCCGTATGGCTCTAACAGCTCACTGCCGCCTTACGTGGTAGCACACCCGTCATCGGAGCTAGCAGTGGCAGCCTGCGCGACCACCGCATCCCCGTCAAGCGGCGGTTCTTCGGTCCTTGCCGCTAGAGTTGCGTCGCTGCAAGCAGAGTCCTCCGATAGCCACTAGCCATCCAAAATCCGTTGAAGCAATCGTCGCCCACCCCCGACGGTCTACGTGACTAGCATCAAGGCTCCGACCAGCCGTCGGCCGGTTTCTTCCACCTCACACACAACGTGTTCGACAAAATTCCGGCAACCACGTAAACTAGGTGTTTATTTTTATCAGGCATGAAGATGTAGTTTGAAGGTGATTTCATTATTGTAGATGAGCTCGTGCCACTCCTCTTTCATGGGAGATTGCTCACACCACCCGTTTTTCCATAAAGGTAGTTTCGTCGCCGGCTCGGGATGTCCAGGATTTTGTTCATTCACATTTGCAATTCCGTGAAGCAACATGATCCAGCCTTTCAGCATTGTTCTGGTTTGCTTGGACACAACACTGAGGTCACTGTAGCTTTGTGCATGATGGTCTATGATGTTCCAGCAGACTACATTGACGGCAATTTGGCAATGTCAGCAAGCACTTCTATCTTGTATGTCAAACAATTTGTAAATACTATGATAGATGTGTTTAGTCCAGAGTACTTGAGCGCACCCAATGCTCAGGACACTCGAAGGAGTCTGCCTATTATGGTTGAGATGGATGGTGCGGAGGCAATGTTGATGCTCAGAGAACACTTGACAGATAGATCACAACATCGTACGGGGTAGGCGGAGAGGAGCGGATTAGCCGCTCTTGATGCTAGGGACATTTTTATACTCATTGTAGTCGCTCATGGTGTTAGTCGTGAGCTGACCGCGTATGGTCGTACGTTGTACCCTCGTACCGCGGTCTGCCTTATTGTCGGGTTGGAATTTGTTGTAAACTTGAATCTAGCTGAGAAGCCTCTTTGAGTAATGAGAATCTCATTTCCCCCTGCAAAAAAATTTATATATCATGTGTTGGAGATGGGTGTTTTCGATGATGTAAAAAGCATTTTTTGATAATATAAATTATATATCTAGCACTTTTACATCTCCAAATATACATCATTTATGATGCTCTAATAGGATTACATTCTAGTGGCAGAAAGTCTTCAATACACAAGGTGACCCCTAATGCAATCACACAGCAGTAGCTACTTGTGTACGACTATTATTAGCCGATTGATCTGCTATCCTATTTTGATCTCGACTAAATATCTGAGGAACAGACTCCCTATCCTTCATAAGTGCGTTAGGCTGGTCGTAATGAGAGTAATATAGGTAGTATCATGCATGCATGCCAACTAAGCAACTTCGATGAGATGACATAAAATTAAATGAAGTTAGAGAGTGTTGGGTATCATATCTTGATACCATATCATAATAAATGCTATGCTACTATGTGTCATGCATGGCAATAAATAAGGTAATGTATAAATCTAATATATGATACTATGCAATAGTGAGGTAGTATCACACTAGTATCATATACCAGTATATGATACTTATCATATACTAATATATGATACTAATACTAGTGTATGATACTCCCATTACGACCAGCCTCTCAACAACTAGGTATCCACAAACCGAGGAAAGGCTATTACTTGACAACGTCTGTTAACTTGAGCAGCGTTGCAAAAGCGTACATTTTGAGAACTTGTTTTGCTACCTATTTGGCTGACCAAAAATCCTAACTATTTATGAACTAAGCGGTGCATAAATGGTTATGTTAAGCCGTACATCTGGATTCAAATATTAAACTTGACATGGGTGCTCATTTTTTTTCTGAATCTATTTCAGACATTTTGATGTTATTCTTTGGCCATGTTTATTGCCGGTCAACCGATCCAAACCAAGATCGATGCATGAGCAAGGATAAATTAGTAGATGTTTCTATAAATTTTGGTGTATGAATAAAGTATCAAAGTTTTCTAAAAAAAATAGAGCAGTGTCCATAAAACATGCGTCGAGATAGCTAGGGTTTGGGAGAGCCAAAGGCCTGACTGGAGATTTATTCGGTCCCTTGCCTCCGACTTCCGTTATCCCATCTCGGCGCTCAGAGGTGAGGGCACCTCATATATGATAATTTGTGGTCTTTGATGGTGTTTCTAGGAATATAATTTCTCTCTCTACCATGATGGTGCCATGGAGCCCAAGAGGTTTGTGGCCTCATGGATATGTTTATTCAAATCTGATAAATTTATATTATTGTGTTGTATTTCTTTTATTGTTTGATTCGTTATGGAGTTGACCTTATTCTACACATCAACTCCCCCCCGCCCCCCACCCCCCTCGCATTAAGTACGCTGTTAGATGGGCCAGGCCCAGCGCACGAGGGAGAACATTCACCTCACCTGCTCTTTGTCTCAAAATAAAAAAACACCTGCTCTAGTGTAGGTACGCAGATTTTTTGATAAGTTTTTTATTTAATTATTTTTTAGAAATTTTACAAATAAATATATTAATAATAATTTTACTAAAAATGTCTGATATATACCTAGAAATTTGCTTAGTCAGCTTAAGAAAACTGACTGTGCATTTTAAATAAAATGGTCACAAATCTAAAAATATGTTCATATTAATCAACAAAATGTTCAGACATTCAAAAAAACATGTTTTCTCATACACTCACCCCTGTGAACGCACGCACGCACACCCTAGCTCTACTAGCACCTCCGAGAGACTGAGCCGACATATCATCTTGAGAATGACAAAGTCGCCACAATTGCCTTCGTAGTCAACGGGAATGTCGCCTCCCGTTGAACGCACATCGCCGGAAGGACTGAAACAAATTCAGAAAAATGCGAGCACCAATGTCAATTCTAAAACATAAACTCTAGAGGGCTGGGGTCACCATTGTCCTCCTAACCATCCATTCATAGGCTGGTTACGCCCTGTTTTAGACAGTTCACTAAATTGTATTTGCACAATTTTTAAAATAGTTTATAACATATAAAAATAATATTTGTACCACATTAACTTTTTATAGAACTTAAAAGATGTTCAAACATATATTCAAAAAAATTGTTCAACGTGTTTATTTAATAACAATTCAATGTGTTCATGTTGTATTGGCGGGGGGGGGGGGGGGTTGGGGTCAATGAACCTCATATGAGAAAAAAAAATAGCAATTCAGGAAGAAGTAAATAAAATCCGAATTTTTTCAAACAAACTTGACCAATGGCGTACTCATATAAAAAATTCGCCAAAGAAAAATTTCCATCAGAAATCTTGGCGAAACCTGACAAAAAGATTGATTAGTAACTCTAATATAGTGTTGATTTTATCTTTTTCACCAACAATACCATGAAAGTTATTTCTTCACAAAAAGTTGAAAAAACTGCCAAGCTTGATCAAGTTTGAGCCAAAAACTTTCATCATTTTTCATCCTTCTTTGTAATTACTATTTTTTGTAAGCGGTGTACCTACCACCAGGTTCCAAACGTTTCCCTCTGAGTTTGGCCTCAATATATTCACTGAAGAAACATTGACTGACCAATAGAACTGGCTCTGGTTTATCGAAGAATATTTTTGTGAAGAATGACAACGGATAACTATTCTTGTTTATTATTCTATTGAGAACCTCACATCAACAGGGGAATATACACTGAGAATGATAGAAAACAGATATATGCTCAACAGTAACTTCCATCTGCACAGTAATTTAGCTGACACATTATCACATTTTATCCTCATATTAATCGGCCTCGAGCATGATTCACTGGAATCTTGAACTTAAATTTCAATGCCAAGACTGTTGGGGTCTAACCCTAGCTAGCTCGAACTAGTTTTCAGAGACGGAGGTAGACGAAGCAAGAAACGGAGATAGATTGTTTTTCTGGCAACAAACCACGGCGCCGAACGCCCTTTTTCTCTGTTATATATATAGCTGGCCAAACCAGATCGTATCTGGACTCCTAACCATCTACGCATAACAACCTGGACTAACAAACCAAATCACGGCCGGCTTTGTAGCACACGGGACGCAGCGCCCAAGCTTCCTTTCGTACGCACGCACGTACGAGCGCCCAGGGACTCTGCTCGCCTACGCCGTCCTCTACTACGCGTTCTGACGCGTCCAGCCGCGACTGCTGCTAACTGACTACGACTCGATCATGAGCACAGACTCGACACGCACCCAACGCACGCACACACGCACGCTCGCCACGGCTTCAGGCATGACCAGCACGCACGCACACACTGGTCACCACCACCGCCGTGTCTTATTCCTAACAAAGACGTTAAAGGATCTTCTCTACATGGATGAGCAACCTATGCCAGGATCCCTTTTCACTGCTCAGGGTTCACCATACCCCATTCAGCTCAGCACTTGGCACACCATACATTTATCCAAATGGATGCTGGGACCAAACTGGTGTTCATAATTGACTGCATAGAGCTATGGAACCTGGTCACTGTGTCCACGTCATGTGAACTTAGAGATTTCCAGGAGCTCTGCCCAAATTTGCTTTGTTTGAATTTCTGCTTGCATGGACTTGTCGAATTCGACAATTATGTCAAGTCCGATTATCCTTGTCTGTGCAAACATCTGCTTCTACTTCAACATTTCTCTCAGCCGCCCTCTTCATTTGGATATTTCCTGCTAGCTGACTTTGTTTTACTGCGGTGGCAGTAGAGACCTTTGGTGTTGAGTCTCTAAAGTCAACCCTAACAACTGATTTTGACTCCTCGAGGATGGCAGACGTCAAGGGTCTCAGGACCTGCACTAGTTTCAGAACTTTCAGTGTTTGTTCAAAGCCGATTTATCCCCTGGAACAACATCAATAGCTAGAATACCTTTGAATTTCGTCAGGCGCTTCTCTTTGAGAGTGCACAGACAACTCCTGAGTTTCGGCTTCCCTACTTGATGACTTAAGTGGGGTAACAGCCAGGAAGAGTGCAAAAGCAATAGATGCACAAGACATTAGGATTAGTACAGTATGTGGAATTAGCACAGGGGTTTCAGTGTTCCCTTTCAGGCTGTTTGTCCAGTCGCTGTCGCCGAACAGGATCTCCGCCGCGAAGATGATATTTATAAACAACGTAAGACAAAATGCAAGGGAGGCTAATATTTCAACACGCAGAGATACCCTGTAGTTTCCCATTATCCAACTTGATGAGGCGATGCGGAAAACAGGAATAACAGATGAAGGCAGGGTAAACGCCTGGATTACTGGACACAGAATGATTAACTGATATACCCCTTCAGAGCCTGCTACCTTTGCAGAATAGATAGCAGGAATCATGGAAAGAAGCTTAAGTAGCACATGATGCGCAACCAGAGACAGGTTGGCGCCAAAGAAATGCTCTGTAACTACATGGCTAGCAATAACAGATGTCAGTGCGATGATGTGGCTCGAAAAGAGAAGAACCGCTAACAACACAAGTGGTGCCATGGAACTCGTAAATATCTGCAGAAAACAAGAATCCAAATAAACTAAAGACTTTTTTAAACACGCCATTAAAACACCAAAAGTCATGTTTGTGATCCGAAGAGTTGGATTGATACTGTGGAGACAGGACTCACAAACCTCGTTCATTAGCTCGACAGCATCGTGAAAGGTGTGGATCACATTGTGACTAGATTCCGCTGCTGCTGAGCTCAACAGAACATAGTTCACAAGAAAAACCCCAGTAAAAGTAAATAATATTGAAAAAAGGTGGTCATGAAACAGGGCACCCAGTGTATGAACATGAGCCCTCTGAACCTGCATATATGACATTCAAATTAACATGAAAGGATACCTCAAATAAGAAGGAATAAATAGTAAAGTGGGATCCACATCCCATCAGGTGTGCAAAGTGCAAAGACAGTGCTCTTGTCCCATCTTCCGGAAAAAGAAGTATGCATCACCTGATATGTTTCAAAATATCTCTGAACCACCATAACCAAAATTTTAATGGTTTTTTCAATCTTGAAATAGGTGTATTAACAACGTCATAAAAAGCAGAAAATAAACAATGCTAGTTTTGCTACCATCATTCATTATGAACAACTCCATATGACTCACCATGAGTACATGCATCACCATTTGCAGAAATAACATGACCTTTCTTAATGGAAAACTTTGACACTAGTGCACCTTCAGATGTAAATCAATATTCATGGACAATTAACAATGTATGAGCAAGAAACACCGTGAAATACCTGAACAATGGACGAATGGACATAAAAATTGTGTGACATTATGTTTGCGCCCATAAGTGCCATCAGTGAGTAAGCACTTTCTCCACTCAACTTAGGGAACATCACATTCACATGGAGAGGAATCTCTGGTTGGCTGATTAATAAACCAAGCACAAAACAAAGAATCGTAAATCCAGCTATGCATGCATTTAACGTTCCAGCCATCCTCTTGTCCTAGAATGAGCAGAAATAATATAGCATAAGCACACAATATTAGAGGAACTAGAACAAGTCAACATTTTAAGAATTAGTGGATGCATGGTTAGTAATAAACTTACCCTGGGGGATAAAAGATATGGCAATACATTAATTACAACACATGCAAAAATAATGGACGTGATAAAGTCATCCACATCAAACACAAGGTTGTATCCAACTGCTATGCCCAAAATCTGAAACAGCCAAAATAATAAATATTCAGAATTAGATGGGAATCCTCACATCCTCACAACTTAGTTAAAAAGTCAATACGCATAATATGGCAAAATAAATATGGTACAATAGGGTATTGACAAAAACAGTTATATTGAAGTTTGTGTGCATACGTACCATGGTTAGTTCGGAAGTAAACAAAGACATCCCTGCCTGGAGACCAAGGCCAACACATATGAACTGGCTGTACTCCTGGCTGGAAATCTTGAAATTCATGTAAAAACATTCCAAGTAAGAACAGATGGTGGTTGTAACTGAAAAGTATGCAAAATCCAAGGTAGTATCTTGCAAAAAGAACCTACAGAGTCTTTCTCTGCAAGAAAAATGCAACATCTTTTGTCACGTTGGGATATTTGAGAAGGATGGTGTTTTGGCTCCCAAGCTCATGTGCAAATAATTAAGTACATGACATCCGACTTTTTCTGGCAACAAGCATGTTTATGTGTCCTAAGAGCATCTACAACCGGACTACCCATAACCGCCCCAAACACCTGAGCGGGCTGCCCAGTCAGTGCCCGGACAAGTTTTGGCCACCCAACCGGGCTCTCCATAGCCGGGCCAAACACCTGGAATGACTTGCACCCGTCCATAGCTTGCAAAAACGTCTTATATTGTGGGGCGGAGGGAGTATTCATCTACGAGCATATGAGCTCAGGCTCCGAATTGAATTTCCATTTCATGAAGAAATTAAATTTGTGGTTCTCTGGATTAAAAAGAAAGAGAATATGTGGTCGCCGACCTTTTTTCTTGCAGTACCACAAATCGTTTATTCAAGAAAAACTGAATGTAATTAGAACACACGAACGTATTTGCTTTTTGCCAAGAATCAGGTTATTTATTAGTGGATTTTTATAAAATTTACTATTCATCCGGGGGTGTATGAGCTCAGACTCAGAACTGAATTTTTGTTTCCGTAAAGAAATTCATTTATTTTTTCTTAGAGCACCCCAAATATTATTTATTCACGAAACTTTGAAGGCAGTTAATTAGAACACGCGAACATAGTTGTTTGTTGCCAAATAAATTCTGTTTTTTAATTATTTATTATCTCTTCGATCCAAATTAATTGATACAGAGTTAGTACGACTATGGAGGGATTAGTAGGTTTTTAATTTTTTTTTTGCAATTGACCTGGGGACAGCCGGAGCATATCAGCTCGGGCTCAGAACTAACTTCCATATTTGAGACTGATCCCTTCTCGGAAACAAGAGTAGCAGGAATTAGGGAAAGAATTGGGTATGTACCTCTGCAAGATTCTTGCCGGTGACCATGCCGATGCAAGTAGAGAGATACTGATTCAGAACCGCCGAGAAGTTGAAGAAGAGCACCAGCAGCACGAGGTCGTACCCGAAGCGAGCCCCGGCATCAACCGCGGCCACCCACTTGCCGAGATCGATGTACCCCACCGAGATCAGCAGCGCCGTCCCGAGGGTACGGGAGACATGATGCCGGCCATCTCCGCCGGCGAGGGACTCGACGCCGTGCACAGCGTCCATCGCGTCCGCCGCGGCAGCACCAGCAAGTTGGATGGAACACCAGCAGAAGCAGAACCAGTCGAGCAAGTTCACAGGGATCGATATATATCTTCAAGCAGGTGGGAGGAGGCGTGTTCGGCTGAGAGGGTTCGAGGGTGATGGCGTGGGAGTCTGAGACGAGCGGGGAATGTAGTGCGGTGATCGGCGAGGAGAAAAATAAAGCAAGGGGATAAGGGCGGAGGCTGGACGACAAGCGGCGAGGGTATTTCCGGTACAAACCTGTGGAGCTTTTGCCGCTACAAACCTACAAGCCACGTGGGAAACAGCCATTTCGTATGGAGGTGGCTGACTAGTTTATGCTTTCGCTGGGGTTCAGGGTGAATGCCACACATGTGACGCAGAAAAAGCCTCCACCGCTATTTGGTAATTAACCTTCGGGAACGGGAGTTTACACGAGGAAGTGCTAGGAGGGATTAGGTGTGGGAAATACTATATGTTTTTACTCTCGTTTAGCTGATTTTTTCGCGAATACGCGAAAGGCTTGCGTATCATTGCATTGATAGAAGGAATGGAGTTTAAATGTTACTGCGGTAGTCTCGCAAGCACATACGCAACAGGCGGTGTGAGCAAGATGTGCAAAAGCGCGTAAGAAGGGTAGGCGCAACCCTAGTACAACAGCCTACGTCTCGTCGATTAGCTGACCAAGGCCCTTTGGCCCTTGCGCGAGCCCATGCTCTAGCGTACGAACCGAAGGCTTGTCCTGATTGAACACGCAACCATTGCGGTGCTTTCATAGAAGCTAGGCCACAATGGAGCGAGTTAGGGGAGTCGCGGATGGAAGTAGAGAAACAGTCGCGGAACTCGTTTTTCGGGCTGGGAGGGAGTATGTGGTGTGACACCAGGAGAGAATCTCATGCCATACTTGGCAGGAGAAGGAGCATCCAGCGAGGAGGTGCTGCATCATCTCAGGCTCTTGGTCACATAGCAGGCACGACGGCGCGTGCGGGAGCCCACGGCGAACCAATCTATCGGTAGTCCAGCAACGACCCTGGTAGGCGAGCCAAAGGAACATCTTGACACGCAGCGGCGCCCAAGATTTCCAGGTTAACCTCCACGAAGGCTCGATGGTCGAGCCAGAGAAGAGGGCCTGGTAACAGGACCTGGCGGAGTACGCGCCTGAGGTCATCCATCGCCAGGAGATGCGATCCGGAGTGTCAGAGAGGATGATGTCGTGTAGCTGGCTCCACAGTGAGATGTACTGGAGAAGCGCCTCAGGACCCAGGATTCCATGGATGACACGGATCCAGGAGCGGTCGTGGAGGCCATCGTGGACAGACAGGCCTTGCGCCGACGCTTGGGGACCAGGGCATGCAGGAGTGGGGCGGTCTCAGCAATGGAGGAGCCCTGAAGCGAATGATCATCCCGAAACCTGCAGGTGTTGCCATCGCCGATGATCTAGACTGTGGAGGCACGGACTATGGAGTGCACCTCGGGCGCGCACGGGATATGCAGATGCTGCCAAGGTCGTGAGGCATCGGTTTTGCGAAGCCACAGCCAACGCGCCTGGAGAGCGAAGCCAAATCGCTGAACATCAGGGATGCCCAAGCCCCCAAACGCGAGCGGTCGAAAAACACGACCCCAACTCATGAGACAATGCCCACCATTTGCTGTCTTGCGTCCATGCCAGAGGAAAACGTGGACCGGTTAATCTTCTTCAGGATGGGGGGCGGGGGGGGGGGGGGGGGTCAGCGCCATGGCTATCATGATGTGAGTTTGCATGGCGGAGAAGACGTGGCACAAGAGCGCAAGACGCTCACCACGGGAGAGCTTGGAAGCCCACCAGGGAGAAAGCTTTTTCTCCAGCTTTTTGATGTACGGTGATACGTCTCCAACGTATCTATAATTTTTTATTGTTCTATGCTATTATATTATCTGTTTTGGATGTTTTATATGCATTAGTATGCTATTTTATATTATTTTTGGGACTAACTTATTAACCCAGAGCGCAGTGCCAGTTTCTGTTTTTTCCTTATTTTTGAGTTTCGCAGAAAAGGAATATCAAATGGAGTCCAAACGGAATAAAACTATAGGATGACTTTCCTTGGACCAGAATACACACGTAGGACTTGGAAACCAAGTCGGAAGAGTCCCGAGGCGACGGCCAGGTTGTAGGACGCGCCCCGGGGGGGTGGGGGGGAGGGACGCCCCCCTGCCTTGTGGGTCCCTCGGAGCTCCTCTAACCTATTCTTTGGCCTATAAATTCCCAAATATTCCCAAACCATCAGAGGCGCCCACCAAAATACTTTTCCGCCACCGTAACCTTCTGTTCCCGTGAGATCCATCTTGGGGCCTTTTCCGGCACCCTGCCGGAGGGGGATTCGATCACGGAGGGCTTCTACATCAACCCTATTGCCCTTCCGATGAAGCATGAGTAGTTTACCACGGACCTACGGGTCCATAGCTAGTTGCTAGATGGCTTCTTCTCTCTCTTTGATTCTCAATACCATGTTCTCCTCGATGTTCTTGGAGATTTATCCGATGTAATCTTGTTTTGCGGTGTGTTTGTTGAGATTGATGAATTGTGAATTTATGATCAGCTTATCTATGAATATTATTTGAATCTTCTCTGAATTCTTATATGCATGATTTAATATCTTTGTATTTCTATTCGAATTATCGGTTTTGTTTTGCCAACTAGATTGGTTTTTCTTGCAGCGGGAGAGGTGCTTAGTTTTGGGTTCAATCTTGCGTGATTTCACCCAGTGACAAAGTAGGGGTAGCAAGACACATATTGTATTGTTGCCATCAAGGATAAAAAGATGGGGTTTTCATCATGTCATCTTACTTAAGGCGTTACTCCGTTCTTTATGAACCTAATACTCTAGATGCATGCTGGATAGCAGTCGATGTGTGGAGTAATGTAGTTGATGCAAGCAGGAGTCGGTCTACTTGACACGGACGTGATGCCTATATTCATAATCATTGCCTTGGATATCGGCATACCTTTGCGCTTTTCTATCAATTGCTCGACAGTAATTTGTTCACCCACCATATTATTTGCCTTCAAGAGAGAAGCCTCTAGTGAAACCTATAGCCCCGGTTCTATTTTCCTTCATATATTTTCATATCTCTATACCAAAAATACCTTGCTGCAACTTATTTACTTTTATTTACTTTTACATTCTAGTAATCTTTTATATATATATATATATATATATATATATATATATATATATATATATATATATATATATATATATATATATCTATCTATCTATCTCTATCAGGTCTCACCTTTTCAAGTGACCGTGAAGAGATTGACAACCCCTTTTTCGCATTGGGTGCAAGTGTTTGATTGTTTGTGTAGGTGCATATATTGGGGACTTGCATGTTTCTCCTACTGGATTGATACTTTGGTTCTTAACTAAGGGAAATACTTATCTCTACTTTGCTGCATCACCCTTTCCTCTTCAAAGGAAAAACCAACGCAAGCTCAAGAAGTAGCATACGGCTGCAACACGTTGGAAGAAACCTTCCGGATAGAAAGAGGGAGACCCAGATATTCGGCGGGGAAGTCCACCATGGGGCACAAGAAATTGGCCGCAATGGACTAGCGGTGCAAGGGAGGGCACCAAATCGGCTGGGCGGAGCATTTCGCCAAGTTTGTGTGCAGCTCGGATGCCATGCCAAAGTTTGTGTGCATTTCGCCAAACGTCATGAGGATCTCGCGAGCGGCCGCCAAGTCGGACGCGTCGGGGTGGCAGAAGAGCATGACATCGTCGACGTGTACGGAAAGGCTAGAGGCCATATGCCGATCGGAGAGCCTCTTCATGACACTGGGGTCCATGGCCTTGCGGAAGAGTTGATTCAGGACATCGATCACCATGACGAAAAGCATGGGCGAGATAGGGTCTCCTTGACGTAGGCCTTTACGATGGAAGATAGGCGGGGCTGGAGCACCATTGATGAGCACCCATGTGCTGGCCGTGGATAAAAGGATACTGATCCAGTTCCTCCAACGGTGCCCAAAACCAATATGCTGCATGACCTCGAGCAGGAACGGCCAGGAGACAGAATCGAACGCGCGCGTGATATTGAGCTTAAGGAGCACGCACGGATGGTGAAGGTTGTGTAGCTGCCGCGCGGTCTGCTCAACCAACATACAGTTGTTGTGGTTGTTGCGGCCTGCGATGAAGGTGCTCTAGTTGGTGGAGATCATCTCATGGAGCCGAGGGGCGAGCTGGAGGGATAAAACCTTGGCCACGAGCTTGTCGGTCAAGTGGATGAGGCTGATCGGGTGGTACTCGGAGAGGACGGCCGCTTTCGACGACTTGGGGAATAGAGTGATGAACGCCTCGTTCAGCTTATGGAAGCCCATGCCATTAAGCTCATGAAGCTTGTGAAAAGCCTCGATCATGTCGCCCTTGACCACATCCCACGCGGCACAAAGAAACTCAGCACTAAACTGGTCCGGACAGGGAGCCTTGCCCTTGGGCATGCAGAAGACCGCTTGCCACACCTCGTCACCTCCTCCATGGTGAAGGGAGCCTTGATGGAAGACAACTCAAAGGAGGGAGCGTTGATCGCGCCAAGAGCAATGGAGGTGGTCCTAGAGTCAGTTACACGAAGCGGGCTCGAGAAGTGCAAGAACGCAACATCCGAAATGCTCGCCGCGTCAGCAACACCGATCGAGTCGCTGACACGTAGCTCGAGGATGTGGTTCTTCTGATTACGATGGGAGGCGCGCAAGCAAAGGAACGCGACGTCCATGTCGCTGGCCTTGATCCAGGAGAGACGCACGCGCTGGCGGGCAATGGTCATGTCGAAGCTAGCAAGGCCAAGGTACGCCCGCTTCAGGCTGGATCGAAGCCAGGTTTCCAGGGGCGATAGATGCATGCAATCTTGTGCCGTGTCAAGGCGCACGATCAACTCACGGGAAGTGGAACTGGGTGGCAACATGGCCAATTCAACGCGAGCTCCAACATTGGAGGTGGCGCGCGGTGCACTTAAGGCGCGAGAAGAGGCGGCGGAAGGGATTCAGGTCCACCGGTGCGGCATGCCACGCTTCAGAGACTGCGTGGTGCAAGCTATCGAGGGTTGTCCAGAAGCGCTCGAAGTGGAAGCGCCTGGGCCCTGGGGAATGCCGGGTGCAATCCACGAGAAAAGGAGCATGGTCAGACGCGACGGAAGACATGCACCGTAGGAGACAGTGGGGGTGCGTAGTTTCCCATCCGGGGGAGCAGAGGACACGGTCGATGTGCACGAACGTGGGTGGGACCCTCTTGCTGGACCAAGTATAGCTCCGACCATGGAGGTAAATATCTCGGAGCTCCTAGTCAGCGAGGAAACGTCTGAAACGGCGCATCGGACGGTGGCGCAGCCTATCATTATTCTTGTCGGCAGCTGAGGGTATCATGTTGAAGTTGCCACCGACGAGCCAAGGCCCGATACGGGAGGCGCGGAATTCATGCAGCTCCTGCAAGAATTCATCCTTGGCCGCTTCGACCTGTAGCCGTAGATGCCCGTGAACCACCATTGGGTGACGCTGCCTGACATGGAGATGCAGGCGGACAGGTGGTGCACCCCGACGAAGGGTTAGAGAGAGAGATGTCGGCGGAGCACCAGGCGAGAATGATACCACCCCTCGTGCCGTCGGCCGGGAGGGAGAGGAAGTCAGCGAACTCGAGGCCTAAGGTATCTGTGATAAGGGACGACGAGACCACAAAAAGCTTAGTTTCCTGAAGGCAAACAAGCGTCGGGCGCACGGAGGCTATCACCGAGCGAACAACGGAACATTTAGCAGGGCAGTTGAGCCCATGCACATTCCAAAAGACTACCCGAAGGTTGCAATCCATAAAAACAGGGAGGTGACGCAGTAGAACGGGTGTAGTCAGACCGCGATGAGGCAGTCGGAGCCCGAAGAGGCACGTGCCTCGCCCATCTGTAGAAATCTGTCAGGGCCTGGACAGTGTCAGTAGCTAGCGGCTTGGCGAAATGCAAGGCGGACTTAGCCGAGATCTCCAGTACGAGCAGCTCATCGTCGCGAAGTATGCTGAGGCGGTGGAGAAGGGCACGCTTCGCTTTGGACTCAGAATCCAGCCCTCGGCCTACACCTAGGGCAAGAGGAGGCTGCGGTGGGGGTGAAATTGGGAGGCATCGCGTTGCAACGGCGGGTGGTGAGTGTAGCCAAGATTGGCACGATCGGAGCCTAGACCAGACTGGTGAAACTGTCAAGCTCGAGGGCGGGGGTTGGAGGTATTGTGCATGGGCTACTTGCGGGGGTCACGCTCCGCGCCAGGGAGTTGGATTCCAGTTACGAGCGATTAACGCACAGGGCAAGGGCGGCACCGCACAATAGTGGATCATGGTGGGGGCACACGTCCATCTCAGGCGTCAGGCCCGGGCGGCATGGTCCCCAGGTTGGAATCATCGTGTAAGGGTTCCTGTCGGGAAATTCCGAGGGCGTCGGGGAGATCCTGGACAGGGGACGCGGGACTGTAGGGCCTGGACGGCTGGGCAGGGAATCCGAAGCAAATAGTTTCTCTCATTGATATAGTACGATGGGAATTTGTTTCGGATACAGCATGAGCACGACTTAACATGATCCTATGAAAATAAATCCTGGGAATTGGATCCCTAAACTATCATTCCCCCTCCCACTTAAACTCCTGTTCTCTTCAACTAATCAATGGATTTTTAGTCTCATCACCCCTCAACTCCAATTTCCATCTCCACTTCTCTTACAACTCACCAATTCAAGCTCATGGTAGTATTTGAATATGGCAACCGTGTTTCAAAATTGTATTTCTTGTTAGGTATGCTTTTACCCAGATGAGCGAGGACATAGTGTACAGATAGGCCCTACACCCTGTAGTCGATGCCATGCTGTGATGACGTCACAAGTCCAAAACCGAAATCATGATCGATGTTGGCTCATTGTAAATCTGCACTGATAATTTGTTCTTTTAGTGGTTGATCATCATGGATTTCTATCGAACATTTCAGTTAAGACAAAGGCAGCTATATTTCTATGGGCAGTGCTAGCCACAAGTCGACCCGCTGAATCCTAAATTGCTCTCCTCCTACGCCGTAAATTACTCTTTTCCTTGGTCGTTGGATCTCAGCACACGCGCATGAAAAAGGGAACGGTGGCCGCTAGAACGTGCAGCAGAGAAGTAAACAGTGAAAGTCAACCCCCACGCCTGTCCTCTCACTCCATTCTGTCCCCTTTGCCATGCTCTCAGTACTCGCCGGCGAGCTTGCAGTATACGCCGCCTCGTCGCCGACCATGGGACGCATCGATGAGCTGGCAAGGATCACCTCTACCTTGATCACCAAGGAGTTCACTGGCGTCTAACTGCGGGACGGGCAGCGACATCGGCCCTCCACCGCCAGCGTCGTATGGAATGAGCGCCATCGCTGGCGATCACCCCCATAACCGTTCTAATGCCAATTGTTGGGGTTTTCTTCGGCCCTCCCTCGCGCCGGAGCTCTCTCTCTCTCTTTCACTCTCCGTGCTCTCGCTCGAAATATCAGAGGAAGAAGAAGGACATAAGATAGTGAACAGGGATGGTTTTCCGGCGCTCAAACGCCAGCCACTCGAAGGGCCAACTTTCTTCCCAGAGCACGAACTCTGTTGCCTCAGCGATGACAATGATCAGCTCGGGGCTTTTATACCTGGGTCTGCACTGGGCGTGATCCCCACGCCTCCTACGTACCCAGCCAGGCGCCCGATCAGACTGCTCCGCCCGCGGCCACCACATGCATAGCTCGCGGCGAGCCCGCAACGATCACGCCCACCTCGCGATTCACTAACCGCCTAGACCTAGTGCTGCACACTCCCTCTGGACGCGCACACACACGCACACCCCCGAGCTACATCACGCACGCACACATGCACGCTATCTGGACACGCCCAGATAATGGCCATACACTAGTTGGACAGAGCATGTACAATGCCCAGACACAGGCTTGATGCGACCACGGACCGCACCCGAGACGCCCAGTGTGCGCGCACACACACACTGCACATGCCCGTCGTGGCTTATTTGCTAACAGATCTCAGCACACCCACACGGAAAAGGGAACAGTGGCCACTCGAACATGCATCACAGAATTAAACTGTAAAAGTCAACCCCCACCGCTGTCCTCTCACTCCATCATGTGTAGTGCTTAGTCCCCTTCGCCGTCCTCTCAACACTCGCCGGCGAGCTTGCAGTATTCGTCGCCTTGGACGCCGGTCACAACACCCATCCACGAGCTGGCAAAAACATGTCGCCACGGTCGCAGTTTGTAGCACCATGGCTTGCCCCCGTAGTAGCTCCAATAGTCAGCAGTCGTAGCAGAAATGTTTGTTTGTCCCAGCAAAAAATGGCTCATGCTCGCCAATCATGCAAAAACGACATGCTGATCCCAGGAAGAAGACTCGCCGGTTGTAGCTCAGTATCATGTCGGTTGCAGCACCTTGGCTCGTCGCTGTGTAGACAACACCTCACTCCAGCATCGGGGGTTTCCAGTTGCAGCACCGGTCGCCATCGTCTGGTGCTGGTTGCAACACTCGTCATCGGGTGGCACTGTATCCAACAACGGCGGTTGGCAGTTGCAGCTCCGGTGGTTGCCGGTTGCAGCACCCATGGAAATCCCCATCGCAGGCGGTTGCAGCACCCGTGGAAATCCCCGTCGTAACTGCTTGTAGCATCCCATGGAAATCACCATCGCAGCTCGTGTGGTCGTGGCCCCATCCAGCGCCTCTCGTAGTACATGCTCGCCGTGGCGTGACGGGATGACCAGGACAGGCTCACGACGTCTCCGGGGAATATGTTCATGCTGATGTGCCCGAAGTGGGAAGGAAAGCTGAGGAGGTGGCTCATCCGCCATGACAAGGATGAGGGTGGGGCGAGTGCGATCATGAAATCAAGACGTTGCAGTGGACTTGCTAGAGTGCGAGGTGGGATGGGATTGCGCCGGGAAGAAGGTGCTCAGGAAGAAAGTTGCTCTGATGCTAGCGTGCGAGAGGAAATCTGGGGAAGAAGGTTCTCTAGATAAAAATGGATGTATGAGAAAGATCGAGAAGGGATAAGGCAAGCTTCTACTCCCACTTGGGTTCGGTGGGCCAGGTGTCGTAAGCTGAGTAGGTGGGGCGACACGCGCGTGAAGTGACCGGTGCTTCGCGAGACTGGTCGCCTGATCATGGTTACTATGATGAAGCATTTTTTTCTTTTAATATTGTTTCAAATCTCTAGTCCACAACGGGTAGATCTATAGGGCATACGCAAACACCTACTTCACAAGCAATATATTGATCAAATTCGAAATTGATTCACCCTCGGAAACACTCTGGTGTGAATTTTCTAGTTATACTTGAAATAAGTGAACACACTTCTAAGGGCAACTTCAATACGGCTCATGAAAGCACTCGCAAATGTCCGGACTGGATGGTCCAGGAACTTAAACTCATCTGCCGGGAGGCATCTAATTTGTCCAGACCGATCACCAAATTGGAGGAAGGTGTGGGGGAGTCCGGACGTCCTCCCGACCCAATGTTAGTTGGACCACATCTTCGCGCAACTCATGTGTTGCACTTGGCGTTTTCCTCTCAGTCCACCACGCTCACTGTCAGTCATAATGCACTATCCTAATTTGACGACTACTGCTGGATTGTCGACACCCCGCCCGATGTCTGCTGACATTTGGTGTTATCTGTTTGGTGCTCCCCATTGGAGTTGCCCTAAGCTTTTGAATCTCAAGAGCAAATTAGACTTGTTGGATTTCCATCTTGAAGGTGTTGCTATCAGAGAATTCTTTCGTACTTCATGTGTTTCCAAGGGTGATCGTGGTGTTGATGCTTGTTTGCTTGTTGTGTGTCTTTGGTCACCTCTACTCTCTTTATTTTCTAATTTTCCTTTTTCTGTCTGTGTGCATACTCAATGTCTCGACTAGCTCCAGACATTGTATCGTTGTGATGACGAGATGGAATTGGTATCATCTTGATTTTAATATATTACCCTTTGTTGAGAAAATATATTGCTTTCTCTTTCTTCAGCCACCACATCGCACATGTAAGTAACATCATGTTGCTAGCTGCATTTTGAGTATGGACCGCAACTTTAGACATAGTGGTACGCCATTATAGTTGTGTGCTTGACTGAAATTTATATATTAAAAGTTTGCTCACGATTGCAAGAACCCCCCCCCCCCTCCCGCGGCTCCCGCGTCGTCCTCCTAGGGCGACTCGGGGGCGACTAGGGTTTCCCCCCGCGCCGCCACCCCCTCCAGCCCCTCCTCCCCTTGCCGCCACCAGAGGTACGCCTGCCTAGGAGGCTGCCGATGAAGGTGGCGGCGAGGCTCTCCGTCGTTTCGTCCCTTGGCGAAGGACCCCGGACGCCGGGGCGGCGGCCCCGGACGGCGAGGCGGCGCTACCTTCGCGGCAGGTGGCGGGCGCGGGATGCGGCGGACGGCCTCCTCGGCTGCTTGGGCGGCGAGGAACCGGCAGGAGGTGGTCGTGGCGTGGGCTTCTTCCACTCCAGATCTGAAGGTCGGGTCTCTCTCCTCCTCTGCTCCACTCCCCCCTCTGGCCGTGTCAGATCTGTTGCTTTGGCAGGTGCCGGCGGGGTGTCGGTGGTATACGACTGCGTCTGGGGTAATCCCTTGGCCGGTTCTCCGGCCACGGCGGCGACCGCGCGCGCGCGTGGTTTTCTCCCTGGAGGCGCCGCTGAGGACCTGCTCTATCCACCCCCGTCCCAGATCCCGGGTGGAAGCTCAAATCCCGTCCCGGGGTTGGGCGGCGGCGGCGCCCTGCGCGCCGTTCTCTTCTTGGAGACGCCGCCTGGGGTTCTCTGGTTCTTCGGGAGAGTGGTAGTGAGATTGGAGAGCGCTCGTCGGCGGCGAGCCCAAGGGGTGATTTTTTTGTGTAGGGTGTGCGTTCCTGCAGGTGTATGCCTCGACGGAGTCTTGCTCTGCGGCGGCAAGGTCGTGGTTGTGCCATGTTCGGAGGGGGATAGGGTTCCCCGTCCTGTGGACAGCCGTGACGCCCACCGCAGATGCATCTCCCCTTGTGCGGTCAATGGAGCGACTCCTAGTGCTTCCACTTTTCGCCCCAGGTGCTCTGTTGTGCTTCTTCGACGATCCTCCTGGCAGCTTTCCTTCTGTTTCTCGGTGTCCAAGGAAGGGGGCAGTGCAGCGGATGTGGTGTGTCTTCGGTGTGGCGAGGACCGATCGTGTGCTTGCTCAGGTGTGTCGGCCGACGCTTGTTCTAGCTCTCGGGTGAGCTCCCAACGATCCAATGGTACGGCGCCTTCGAGCCTAGGCGAGAGGATAGGGTTCCTCTTCGGCGTTGGAAGACAAGTGTTTGTTTTTGTCCGATGCTACATGGTCAGGCGACCCTCGGTGCTTCCATGCTACTGATTGCTCCTCGATGCTTCTTTGTTCTCCTGTATCTGGTCCCGGGGTGCAGCGGGCTTCGACATTACTTGCAGGATTTTCTCGTGTGTTGTCTTGGTGTGCAGTAGTGTGCGTTGCGTTGTTAGCTGTTCAGTCAGCTCTCATGTATCTTTCGGTCGCTCATGCTTGGTGGCCTTGTGTAATCCTGGCCGGTTGATGGCTTTGTTAATTCAAAGCCGGGCTCTTCTTGAGCCTTCGTTCCAAAAAAAAAAATATAAATAAAATGAAGCAACTCAAAAGTAGAAGACTGAGGTAATAAACAGACCAATGGTTCACCTTAAAAGAAGCAAGTACTACATATTTTCGACTGTTTGAAATGCACTTAGTGTTCACACGACATCTCCACACAGGAAGACTTGCTGACCCTAGCGCCAGCTGCCATGTTCTTGACAAATGATGAGGTCAAACCAGAGTCCTAGTACATCACAGTACATGTGATGAAGTACAAATGCATAATGTGTGTTACAAAGCAGACTATCCATCAGCTTTGATCAGCAGGGTCATATGGGTAGCTTGGGTAGGGTAGGAAAGAGGCAAGGGCAATGGCAAGTCTGTTCCATGTATCCGATCAGATGCTCCGTTGTCACCGTGTCTTCTTCAGCCATCTTCTTCATCTGCTCCTTCATCAACACCAAGCTACCGTTAGCCTTTGCCACGTGTTCCATCATCACTCTTTCAACCTCAGAAATTTCAGGGCTAATTAGTGCACGCAGCTCATCCCGAAACTTCGCTTGTGCACTTAGCAGATCATACTGAGAATGATATTTTGCAAATAGCATACATTCTTCCCTCGATGCCTCAAACTCAGCCAACTTAGCTTCATAATACTCATGCACTTCCTGCACCGGCAGGTTAATTGAGATGAGAACTTGTGATATGTATAATCCACATCCAGAAAAAGAAAACCTCTTCTATATACACCAAATTATACAACTTCATAGCACTTGAATTTTTAATGTCCATCACCAACCAGATGAAAATCCTGTGGTTTATAGGACGTTGGTAGGTTGAGTCGTTCTAGAATGGGGGATGTAAACATAACATAACAAGTCCCAGCAATGATAGCCTCCATCACTATGTGTTAACAATAATGTGCTCAAAATTTAGAAGAAGAAAAATAATGTACGGCAACTCTATGTCAATGCCACTAGTCGCACCTGCAATTCTGCTTATGCCAATACTTAGGTCTAATTATGAAAATTTCATTACTCCATTGAAACTTCTTACATCTTCCGAGATTAGGGAGAAGACCAATAATGAAAAGAGAAGGTTGCCTTTTTGGCAAAAAAATACTAACACGTGGGGCCAGTAAACCGGTTTGAAGGATGGTAACGGCCCAAGAGCAAAGGCGGTGGCAAAAAGGAATGACATTTTCATAAATGGCTGAAAAGCAACATCGTCCTACTGTATCCAAGTATTAAAAGTATAACCTGAACACTTTCATGTCTCAACTATAAACTATCATTGAACATACAACTTGAGCACACCTACAATTCTAAGTACAGGTTTTTCTTTAAGATGCGCGTTGGGATATAAGTGATGTGGGTATAGGCAAACGAACAATCAACATAGCATGGAGTGTGAGGGACAGCTGTTAATGATTTAGAGACAATATAAACTGATGTGGACTGGTGATAGAGACAACTATTGTTTCTGCTATACGAGAAAACAAAGAAAGCAATAGTCCACAATGCAACACCCAGTGAAAGTACAACGGACAAAAGAATCAGAACCTGACACAATGGTGCATGGAGGTTGATAAGATTGCCTTCGAATTCTTCCGCACATTGAGGGCACTGGTTAATATGCATTCATAAGTTGAGAAATCTCAGGTTCCCATGATTTGATTCATGAATGTAAGTTAATATGAAGTACATACAGAATGTGGCATGTTACCTTGAGATTCTCATTCCTTGAAAGCTGATCCCTGAGCCACCTTATTAGGCACGACCAGCCGTAGACATGCCCACAAGGAATACAACTGCAAGTTGGAGATGGGAGATGATCTAGAGAACACAACCCTGTCTATGGATACTGTATAAAATCTAGTAACCCCAAGACAAGAAAAATGAAAAACCTCTGATCTGGTCACCAAATGAAGTAAGCACCATGAAAGGTCCAACAATGACTGCCCTCCTACACTATATGATCATTTGGTGCCACATCCTCAGCATCCTCAACCCATACCCGCCTAATATGCATACACAGTGATCACCTAACTCGATCATGTCAAATGGATAATGAATTCATGATCCAGAATAATTCAACAATGGATTGCAACTATGCCTATAACAATTGTCTAGTTGATGGCGAGAAGGAAACATTATTACTAATTCAATCGCTATAGCTAACCTATCATAAACTTAAATCTTAACATTACTCAAAACACAAGCTTTATTCCTCTCGGTGAGAAAAAAAAAGGATCAGAAACAATGGATTGTTAAAGCTGTTGCATGATGTTAAAAAATCAGCTGCATCCACTAGGAGTAGTTGTAATGATCCCCAAGTGGTGGCTACTGCATATATATATTGTCATGATAAAATTCGAATCCCAACATGGAGATGGTATTAATCAAAGCAGGACATAACTGAAGTTATTTCAGTGAGCTAGCATATGGGGCTCACTTTCAGCACAATATTAAGACGTCAGTTTAGTAGCATATACCCAAAAAAATCAACAGTGTAAACCATATTCCTCACCAGATGTGATGCTCGTCTGTGGAGGTCCACGGTTCCATGCAGATAGAGCAGGTTGGCCGTGCTGGTGCCTTAGCATCAATGCCTTTCCCCCCTTCAGCTGAAGCCTCCATGTTCGCACTCACCAGCATCCTATTTGCTTCTTTGTTGGAGATGTTCGCATTATATTCACCAAAGTAACTACTCTCTCTGTATGAGCCATCGGTCTGCTCGCCCGGACCAGATACAGTATGATTTAACTCATTGCCTCTGCCATCCCGTTCACTAGCTTCCACGGCATGGGGACATGGCCCCTCTCTGACCATAATTTCGACATTGGCAATCTCATCCCCTCCTTCCATACCAGGTGCTGGTAAGGACGAGAACACGCACGACACACAAATCATCAGCTGAGGGCAATTCTGCTCCATGAAGACTATCATATCCTTTGGCACCATCTTTTCTTGTTCAGCCATCTTCTTCAATCGCTCCTTCATTAACATCACGTTGGCCTTAGCCATTGTCACCTTTTTGTTTACTATTCTCTCCATCTGAGCAACCCGTTCTCTAAACCATTGTTGAATCTCAATACACGTTGCCCTTACTGCAACAAATATATGTTCGTAAAACGCTTTAATTTCCTGCAGTTCAGGTCAATTGAGCAAAAGAAGAATTTATGAGATGTAATCAACATTAAAACTAAAGAAGCCTCCTAACAACGATACTAGTTATAATAATAAAAACATTAAGGTGGATACTGCTACAGTTGATTATATGTTTATAACATTTTTTCCTATGCCTGGTTACCAATTCAATAGGACCTAATATAAAGTAATTTACTACATCGTTACTACTATGCACTCCCTCTGTAAATAAATATAAGAGTGTTTAGATCACTAAAGTAGTGACCTATACGCTCTTATATTTCTTTACAGAGGGAGTACTAACTAGTAAGGGTGAACATGTTCAAATGCAATATCATGCATAAGGATGGTTTTAGAAGACATCCAGAATGAAAAGGATGAACCTACGTGCTTCACTTTGTTAGTAAATCTAAATTCAACAGGTCGTATCCAAAAGATAAACTGAATGAGGTCGAAAGTCTCCAACATGATCGTATCCAAAAGATAAAATGAATCAGGCATATATACATGCATATAAACTGAATGATGATTAGGTCGAAAGTCTCATATATACATGTATTAACTAAAAAAATAGACAAAACACCACAACTTCTCCAACATGATCGTATCCAAAAGATAAACTGAATGATGTTTAGGTCGAAAGTCTCCATATATATGAGAAAAGGCATGTATATATGCCTGATTCTTCTCTATCGCAGATTATGTTTCCTCTTTGACTCAAATCTGATACATGCTACCTATTGTAAGCCGTAAGGCCGGGATGAGGTGACAACTACTTGTTGATCCCCTAGATTATGAAAGGATCCTATCATGCATCCTTGTTTTCTCAGAAGGGTTATGGACATAAAAATTTGGTGTCTCATGTTGACCATTTTTTTTCTTGTCGGATTTTAGCAGCAATGAGACTAACCAGGGTGATGGTAGAGAAAACTAATGTTTCTACTATTGGAAAGCCACAAAAGATAGCACGTAATGTGAAAAGGTTCTAAGAGATTTTGCAGCGCTCCACCTTACCACACTAAAGCTAAGGCAATATTAAAATCTGAGCAATTGATTGATAGGCCATTGTTAAAATTTAATGGCCATTAATGGTCAACTTCTGAACATGGTCCAAATTGATGATTTTTCATTATGTTTAGGTACTTACTCATGGATAATTAACTGTAAATTTCAAACAACTAATATTCAGAAGTACATAGGTAATGTTTCAATTTATTTTTTTGAAATAGATTATCTACATATCCAGATTAAATTGCTAAATAAGTCAGATATTGAATTAACCAGCAAATTCTAAAATTAATACTAACTTTCAAAGTACCAAATATATGTGTTTCTTTAATATGTAAAGGTTTAAATTGGAATGGGGTATCATTTTGCTGCCAAATTGTACTCATGCAAGACCCGAATTGTGAGAAAGAAATAGGGAGAAATGGATGCTATTGATTCTAGTGAATTATTTGTTGCCGTGCCTATTATCTTGATTCTATGTAATTTTTCGCTATTAGTGGGGGTTGAATATGAAAAGATACTATTATTGCTTATAGAATTGAACCAAAAGGTCCGGTTATCTCATAAAAGGTAGGAAAAATATCATCATATATATAGATCAACATAAACCAACATCCTACATCTAAAGTGGATGTCTTTAAAAACAAACTCGACACATCTATAGATGTACAGCCGATGAAAGAAACAGAACCTCAGGACTGCAGCAACCCTCCAAAATGTTTTCTGGTGCGTAGAGGTTGATTATAAGCTTCTCCTCGAATTGTTTGCCACACTGAGGGCACTGGTTAGAAATAAATATCAACAGTCATGGATAAGTTGAGAATTTCCATTCAGATATCGGATATATATCTTTGATATAGTCTGTTCGCTGAGTATATGCAGACCCACTCACAGTACCTTGGCACTATTCTGGCCAGAACGACCCAGCAACTTCTCCATACAAGATCTGCCGTACACATGCCCACAAGGAATGCAACTGCATTTAGAGATAGATGATGATTAGTATTCCAAAAGTATCACTAGTCTCATATAGTTAGAATACAAGCCATGCATATGTATGTAGCGTGAGTGCATCTATTTGACATGAATAATAGAAACTAATATGCGATGCTATAGCGGAAGCTAAACCATTTAACGGATTTTGAAAAGAAAATATGGACCATAAACAAGGAATTTTTAGATGAAACATAGATCCACAAGCTCATAAATATTTATTGTGGTCGGGTGTTCAGTGAAGGGCCAGAGTCCTGATTAGAGCCCTCGTTCCAAGATGCACCTTCCAGCGAAGCAGACATCTCTAAGACACCGAATTAATTGATGGTCCGAGAGGTGCGAACTGGCAAGGGCCACGACGTTCACGCTGGTTCACTGATTAGGTCTTGACTCGAGCTGCCGCGTGATGGAGAACGGCACGGCTTCTTTTCTGGCGATTTGACAAGCAAATTTTCAAATAGCAGCGCTAAGCTCCTCCGACTGATATGGATTTTAGCGGAGGTTATCAGCCCTTTTGCGCTTGTGCTGCAATAGCCGTAGAATTTACGTCATTGTAGCGAAAACTCATCTAGAAGGCTATTGTGGCGCCCACTACTTTTTCTTCAAGCATAGAAGAGAAAGAATAGAATAGCATTGTTAAAATTCTGAAGGGAAAGTTTTTGAGGTCCTGAGATTAGAGAAAATATAGTATTTGGCCCTCCCAAATATCTGTATTTTCTGATTCGCCCCCAAGAAGATCTTGGCTAGCTCGGCCACTGCAGGGGACTATAGAAAGGGAATGCAATCCTCTTCAATATCAGATTAGCAGTGGTGTATGGACCTTGCAAAATCAGATCTCATGCCATATCTAATTAGCCAGTGCAAAACAAATACGTTACTCTGTGCTGATAAGCCCCAATCCAAAAGGAAGCCAGCGTGATGGTACTAGGACCATGTCCCCCGCAGAAAAACCATGAAACCCTAGGCCCCAACAGAGACGCAACATCACCGCCCGAAAAAAGAAGCAGCAGCGAAATTGCACTAGGCTGTGGGAGTGGAGGCCCTCGCTCGCTCACCACATGCGATGAGGGCCGTTGCTGCTCCAGGGCTCCGTGCAGGCGGCGCAGATGGTCGCCGGCGACGGCGTCGCCTTGGCCTCACCGACGGACGATGCTTGGTTTGACTCGACAGCTCCGACGTATCCTGCTGCGCCGGTGGTGTCCGCGGCGTGCGGACGCGGCGCCTTGACGTCGGCGATCTGCTCCCTACCAGATGTGGGCGGCGGGGACGACATTGGAGGGAGGCAGAGGAGTAACGGAGACGAGGGTTTTTTGGGGGGAGGTCGAATTCGGGAGGAGGGGGTGTGGAGTGGGGTTTCTTCTTTTGATGGGAAGGACTGGAGTGGGGTTAGGTCAACTCCACGGGGCCGGCTCCATATCGGCTCATACGTGTGCGTTCCTGTGGGCTTATTTTTCAGACCAAAAATCCTTTTCAATGGGCTCCCTGCTCCTATATTATGTGGATGGCCCATTCCCCTAATTTGAAGAAATTAATTCTCAAAAATTGAAGAAACAAGGGACTTTGTCCACCGCCATGTAGGACTGGGCCTATATGCACGTGAGATTTCCCGTGTCTCTCTCATCTTCATTCTAAGCCTGACCCAGATCCCTCCTACCGCACGCCCTCGCCGCAGTGTTTCCCTACTCACAACTGCATTGGCTTTGTCACTGCCACGTTGCCCCCCCCCCCCCCCCCCCGCCCCCCCCTCCGGGTTCATTATCTGGATTCGTCTGACCCAACTATGCCGGCTCAAGCCCTCTCACCATGATCCGATCTCACCAACAATGTCCCGATCCCACTGGATACGTCCCAAAGTAGTCCTCCACTGCTACCCTCACCACACACACCACATGTTTAGTCACTTTCGGGCTCTGATCCTCCTCGAGTTCGTCCGTCTGGTTGTAGTCGACGGAGCTCCGATGTAGATTCCTGCCATCTCTTTGGGACGGTGAGGTTAGGATTTCTCGTCTTGTGGCGAGATTTGGTGTCAGATACTTCAGATCTATGCAAGGGTTCACGGGCGACTACTGCGGCTCCAAGGCGCTGGCCCTTAGGGGCCACGTGCATGAAGACTTCCCATTTGTTATGGACAAGGTCAAGCCGGCTCCAGTTGGGGAGCAGCGACAGCGGCGCATCGACGGCTCGTTCTGGCGACAGTAATGGTTGTTTGGGGTCTTGGAATCTCAATATAATTTTTATTATGTTCGAGATACTTTGTACTTCTTCTAAACTCTGATAATAGATCTGAATCATTTTCACACAAAAAAGGGAGTCGATTGCTGAACATATATCTAATTCTTTCAGTACACCATATACATTTTAGTGTACATATGAAACATTTTTTTTGGAACAGGTTACACATTTTTCGAATATACAATGTACATATTCTTTTAATAGATGTTTTGAAAACTTTTTTGAATAAAAGAAATACATTTTTGACATGCACGTTGAACATTTTTTATGGTGATAAACTTCTTTCTGTAAATAAATGCTTAACTTGTTTTCAAACATATGTTTTTAATGTCTACTTTTTCTGGACACATTTGAATATTTTATGTATACATTAGGAACAATTTTTTATACATGCTTATTATTTCCTAGTACATGATTAAAATTCTCTAAGTCTTATATTATTTTATGTAAAGTTTTTTATAAAGATTGTACATTTTTTGTATACATTAGGTACATTTTTATATGCTTTGAAATATGTAAAAAGACATGATTAAATTTATGAAAATCTATAACATTTGGCTTCTCCCTTCTGCATACACATTGTAAAAACTTTTAACATATCAGGAACATTTTTTCTATACACGTTTAATATTTTTTAAATACATGGGTGACATTTTTTTAATATATAAGTTCTGATGTATACTATTCTGAAGCACAAACATTTTGCATACATCAGGAACAATTTTTATATACGCATTTCACATTTTCAAAATACATGATTACTATTTCTTTCATACACATTTTTTACATTTTCTAAATTGTGATTAACATTTTTTAACTACCATACAATATTTCAATACATAGTCGCCATTTTCTCTGTACGCATTTTAAGATTATTCAATGCTTGATAAAAAAATTCAAATAATAGATTTACATTTTTTTATACATGGTCAACATTCTTTTGTGCACATTCATTATTATTCCAATGCTTGATTAACATTTTTTCAAATGCAAGATTAAATATTTTCGTATACATAGTATACATTTCCTCTATGCACATATAGCATTTTTCAAATGCTTGACTAAAATTTTTCAAATACCTATTTAGACCTTTTTCAAAACTTGATTAACATTTTTCATAATAGATTATCAAATTTTCATCCACATTGTACTTTTTTGTAAACATGAGAAACATTTTCTCTATATACATTTAGCATTTTCAAATGCTTGGTCAAAACTTTTTAAATATTTTTATGAAAAGTATTCATTTAATATATTTATTTCGAATAATTGGATGTATAAAAGAGTTTTTAAAAAGCTGAAAAATAACAAATCCGAGGAAAAACCCGAGTCGGTCGCGTCTTGTGCACCTGGGCCGGCCCATCTCGCGCCTTCCTTTAGGCGAGGCTTCCCTAAGCGAGACAGTGTCAGGAGGCTTGTAGGAAGGATGTCGAGCGGGCATTTGGTATGCTCCAATCTATGTTTGCTGTTGTCCCGTACCCCGCTCAGATCTGGTCAAAATCACAAATGTGGGAAGTGATGACTAGCTGTGTCATCTTGCACAACATGATCATTGAGAGCGAGTAGGAAGAGCCAGTGTTTGACACTGAAGCATATTAAAGGAAGGGTCCTCTTGCAACTGTTGATCACTAGGTACCGGCATCATGGGCTGCCTTCCTCAATATGCGATCCGAGACCCACAAGTGCATCTAGAACTGCAGCACGATTTGGTCGAGCACCTATGGAGGCTCAAGGGCAAGACCTACACTACTAGGGAAAACCTTACACACAGAAGCTTATCAATAGCGCGGGCTAAAATGAGGCGCTACTCCTCATTAGCAGTAGCGCGTGTATACAAAGAATGCTACCACTATACATGCCACACCGTTGCCAACAGGCTAGATATAGTAGTAGCGCCCCTGTGGGAACCGCGCTACTGCTAACTAGATAGTAGTAGTGCCGGGTCGTGGCTCGCGCTACTACTAAGCCGGCCATATCCCCCCGCCCCGCCCGTTTCCTCACTCTCCCTGTCTCACAGTCAACATCGCGGCCGTTCTCCTCCTGCCATCGCCACCGTCGCCGCATTGCCGCCGCCGTCACCGAATTGCCGCCACCGTCGCCGCATTGATGCCGGCGTCGCTGCCATCCCCGGGCTCGGTAAGCCTCCTCCTTCTCCTCTTCCTCCTCCCTCCTCCGTCCTCTAGCAGCCCCTCCTCCGTCCTCTGCCCCACTCCTCCCTCCTCTAGCCGCCTCTCCTCCTCCCCTCATCCCTCCCCCTAATCCTTCCTCCTCTAGCCGCCCCTCACTACTGCAGGATGCTGCTAACGGGACACTACGATCAGAGACCCTTTGACAAAACTATGACGCGACACTACGGTGATGTAAAAAATGTCAAAAAAGATGCAAAACGTTTGCGATGGCGGAGCCATCAAACACGGTTCTGATTTTAGTTGCCTGTGAGATGCACGGCATACGGTTCAGTTCAATTAATTATTTGCGATGAGGAAGTAGTATAGAAATGGGCAGCCAGATGAAGAGGTGTGCGATATACGACATACAGTTCACTCGGATTAACTGTTTGTGATGAGGCGGAACAATAGAATCGAGCAGCCAGATGAAGGTGTGTGCGATTGAGGGCATACGCTTCAGAAGGATTAACTATTTACGATTAGGCAATAGAACAGAAACTGTCAGCCAGATCAAAGTGTCTGCGATTGACGGCATATACTTCACACGGATGAACTGTTTGCGATTATCCACAACAAACAGAAACAGTTAGACAGATCAACGTGTGTGCGCTAGACGGGCACACATTCTAATTAAAAGAAGCATGCACGATGGTTATAACAAGCGCTCACGGTTGTTGGAACAAGAGGTCTGCTGACATTTCCTAGTGCGGCGCACCCTATAGTGCAAACGCCACGTACGCGGTCGAGAAAGCATGCCCACATTACGCCATCCAGGAATAGTGCCGCACTTAAAAAGTATAGAACCGTCAATAAATTTTGAGCCGGCGTCCCGTCACATAGGGGGGGCTAGAGGAGGAAGGAGTAGGGGGAGGGATGAGGGGAGGAGGAGAGGTGGCTAGAGGAGGGAGGAGTGGGTGGAGGAGGGAGGAGGGGCAGCTAGAGGAGGGACGAGGGAGGAGGAAGAGGAGAAGGAGGAGGCTTACCGAGGCCGGGGGATGGCGGCGACGCCGGCAGCAATGCAGCAACGATGGCGATGGTAGGAGGAGGACGGTCGCGACGATGACAGTGAGACAGGGAAAGTGATGGAATGGGGAGGGGGGATAAGGCCGGCTTAGCAGCAGCGCGGGCCACGGCCCGGCGCTACTACTATCTAGTTAGCAGTAGCACGGTTCCCACAGGGGCGCTACCACTATACCTAGCCTATTGGCAACGGTGTGCCATGTATAGTGGTAGCATGTTTTATTCTTGCCGCGCTACTGCTATGCACATAGCAGTATTGTTCTCTGTATACACGCACTACTGCTAATGAGCAGTAGCGCCTCATTTTAGCCTGCGCTACTGATAAGCTTCTGTGTATAAGGTTCTTCCTAGTAGTGATGGTGCAAATCAAAAGTACTACTAATCCAAACTAAAGTGATCAAGTTTGATTAGTAGTACTTTGGATCTGCACCATGTTGCCTCCACTTGAATCTAATCCACGTCTCTTTCACCCACTCATATAATAACTCATCATGATCATAAAATCATATGATGAGACTAATGTGTAAAACATGTATAAATTCAACGCCAATACGCAGAAGAAAAAAATACAGGAAATTTTAGTAGTAGCGCTGGTTGACCAGACGCTACTGCTAGGTAGGTTTAGCACTAGCGCTGGATGGACAAGCGCTACTACTATGTATGATAGTAGTAGCGCGTGTCCGACCCACGCTACTGCTAAACATTAGTTGTAGCACCGTAGCAGTAGCGCGGGTGCCCATGCTACTACTAGGCTTTTCCCTAGTAGTGTTAGTGGAGTAGCAGTCAGGAATAGTTCAAAAGCAAAAGATGCACAAGACATGAGGATCAGTAAAAAGTGTGGAATTACCATAGGGGTTTCAGTGTTCCATTTCAGGTTGTCTGTCGAGGCGCTCTCACCAAACAGGATTTCCGCCGCGAAGATGATATTTACAAATAACGTAAGACAGAATGCAATAAAGGCTAATGTTTCAACATATAGAGATATCCTGTAGTTGCCCATTATTGACCTTGATGAGGCAATGCGAAAAACGTGAATGACAGATGAAGGCAGGGGAAATGCCTGGATTACTGGACAAAGAATGATTAGCTGATATATCCCTTCAGAGTGTGATAATCTTGCACAATAGATAGCAGGAATCGTGGCAGGAAGCTTAAGTAGCACATGATGCGTAAATAGAGACAGGTTTGTATCAAAGAAATACTCAATAACTACATCGCTAGCAATAACAGATGTCAATGTGATGATGTGGCTTGAGAAGAGAAGAACTTCAAAGAACACAAGTGGTGCCATGGAACTCGTAAATATCTGCACGGAACAATAATATGGAGAAACTCGGGGGGAAAAATCAACATGCCATTAGACCCCCACAAGTTATGGTCTAATTTTAGGAGTTGCATTGATGTAACGGAAACCAGACTTACAAGCCTTGTTCATTAGCTCTACAACATCATGAAATGCGAGGATGACATTGTTACTAGATTTCGCTGGTGCTGAGCTCAACAAACCATAGTTTACAAGAAAGACCCCAGTAAAAGTGAATAATATAGAAAAAAAAGGTGGTCATGAAACAGGGCGCCGAGGGTACGGACAAGAGACCTTTGAACCTGCATATATGACATCCATTTCATAACTAAATGATAACTCAAATAAGCAGGAATAAATAGTAAAATGGCATGTTTTATGAATGACCATCTCATCATGGTGTGCAAAGTTCAAAGGCAGTGCTGCTGCCGGGTCCCTCGGGAAAATCAAAATTTTAATGGCCGAAATGTACAACACTAGTTTTGCTAGCATCAATCATTCTGGACATCTTTAACTACGTATGGGCGAGAGACGCTGGAAAATACCTGAACAATGGACAAATGAACATAATAATTGTGTGATACTATGTTTGTACCCATAAGTGCCATCAGTGAGTAAGCACTTTCACCACTCAACTTAGGGAACATCATTTTCACATGGACAGGAATCTCTGGTTGACCGATTAATAAACCAAGAACAAAACAAAGAATTGTAAAGCCAGCTATATGCATGCATTTAACGTTCCAGCCATCCTCTTGTCCTAGAATGAGCAGAATAATATATCATAAGCACACAGGGTCTTAGTGGAATTCAAACAAGTCAACCTTTTAAGAGTTAGTGGGTGGATGGTAGTAATAAACTTACCCTAGGGGAGTAAAGATATGGTAGCACATTAACTACAAGACATGCAAACCAAAATATTAAATGTTCAGAATTAGTTAATTAACAAGTCAATGCACATAACATGGCCAAAAATAAATATGGTACAATAATATAGCGCTTGCAAAAAATAGTTATGTTTGAAGTTTTTTCACATACTTAGTTCTGAATTAAACAAAGGCATCTCTGCCTGGAGACCGAGGCGAACACTTATGAACTAGCTGTGTGTGTGTGTGTGTGTGGGGGGGGGGGGGGTCTTGAAATTCATGTAGAAACATTACAATTAAGACCAGATGGTGGATGTAACTGAAAAAATACACAAAATCCAAGGGAGCATCTTGCAAAAAGAACCAACACAGTCTTTCCGCGCAAAATAAAAAATGTAACAGTTTTTAAAATACTGAAATTCAGTTCTGAGCACGAGCTCGTATGCTCTCCCAGATGAAAAGTAATTTTAATAAAAAATCAACTAGTTAATAGTGTGTTCTAACAGTGTCCAAATTTTGCGAATAAATAATATTTGTGATGCTCTCATGATAACAAATCAGTGAGCACATATTATGTTTGTTTTTACTGAGAGCACTCTGAATTTAATTTCTTCATGGAAACTGAGTTTAGTTCTGTGCCCGAGCTCATATGCTTTCGGGTAAATAGTAAATTTGTAAGAATCAGCTAATCAATATATAATATGAATTCTTTTTGACAAAAAAATATGTCCCAGTGTGTTCTAACTGCGTTCAAGTTTTCGTGAATAAATAACATTTGTGGTGCTCTAAGAGAAAAACAAATTGGTGAGCACATATTGTATTTCTTTTATCCAGAGCACCACCAATTTAAGTTCTTCATGGAAACAAAAACTCAGCTCTGAGCCCGAGCACATATGTTTTGTATGAACAGTAAATTTTAGAAAACTTTACTAATATATAAATAAACTTATTTTCTTGTCAACAAGCAAATATGTTTGTCTGTTCTAATTGCATTCCGTTTTTTGTGAATACATAATATTTGTGGTCCTCTAAGAAAAAAAATCGGTGAGCACATCTTATGTTTTTTTTCATTGTCTAGAGCACCTCAAATTTAATTTCTTCCATGGAAACATAAATTCTGTTCTGAGCCCGAGCTCAGATGCTCCTGGATGAATAGCAATTTTAGAAAAATCTACTAATAAATAAATAAACTGATTTTTTATCAACCAGCAAATATGTTTGTGTATTCTAATTGCATTCAGTTTTTTTTAATACGTAATATGTTTGGTCCTCTAAGAAATAAAATTGGTGAGCACATCTTATGTTTCTTTTCTTATCCAGACCACCTCGATTTTTTTCATGGATACATAAATTCTGTTTTGAGCCCGAGCTCCTATGCTCCTAGATGAATAGTAATTTTTAGAAAATCTACTAATAAATAAATAAACTAATTTTTTTGGAACGAAATGAATATGTTCGTTTTCTAATTGCGTTCCTTTTCTGTGAACAAATAATATTTCTGGTGCACTCTATTAAAAAAACAAATCGGTGAGCACATTTTATGTTTCTTTTTTATGGAGAGCACCACAAATTTAACTTCCTCATGGAAATTTTCACAGGGTTAGAACACATAATCATGCCAGGGACTCTGGATGCGGCACACAGCTTCCGTGGCGCCGCGCCGGCCGGCCGCAAAAGACCTTAGATGCAAACAGTCAGTCCAGATAGTTATCCATAGGGAAGCTGGTAGGGACTGAAGACATAGACAGCGAACCAGAGGAGAAGAGGTCATTACCTTGAGCTTCGGTGGGAAGAGACGTGTTCTGCAGAGAGGGACGGTTTGAGTGTGATGGCGTAATGAGGTGATCTGTGAAGGGAAGAAAGAAGGAAGAGGATAAGGCCGGAGGCTGGAGTCAAATTAAGCGGTGAGAGTATTTCTTGTACCTTGCGCCTGAATGCATGGGAACGAAATCTGTTGGGCCGTTTCTATGACTGGATCAAGCAGTACAGTTTTTGCCGCTAGAAACCTGCAAGCCAACTGGGAAACAACCATTTCGTAGGCAACTGCACGACAACTTATGCTTTCAGTAGGGTCTAGGGTGTATGAGAGGGACACATCACACATGTGACCCAGAAGGACCATCGCGGCCTATTTGCTAAGAGCATCTCCAACAGCCCCCAACACGCGGCGTGTTAAAAACTACTTGACAGCGCGTCCATCGCCTGGTTTGCACTAGTAGAAAAAGGATCTAATGTGAAACTCATTAGTTCCGGTTTGTAATTGAACCGGCACTAATGTTTCAACGGCCAGGTGGGCGGCGCTCATTAGTACCGGTTCGTGGCGAACCTTTAGTACCGGTTCGTGCCACGAATCGGTACTAAAGAGGTGGTGGCCTTTAGTACGGGTTGGTGGCTCCAACCGGTACTAAAGGGGGGGTCTTTAGTACCGGTTGGAGCCACCAACCGGTACTAACCAACCGGTACTAAAGGTGGTGTGCTGCCACCCGCAGTGCACAATGTTTAGTCCCACCTCGCTAGTTGAGAGGAGCTCACACCGGTTTATAAGCCCCGCCGTGGCTACCGTGTCGAGCTCCTCTCTAAGCAGGCCTTTGTGGGCCTATTGCAAGTCTTCTGCCCTGTGGGGCCCACTGGGCTGTACGGGTCTGCATCCTGGCCCAACTAGAGATTGGGTTTCTAGTCGTATGCAGGCCGGGCCGACCCAGTAGGCTGGCTATTTTTGCTTTATTTCAAAAATAAAAATAAAAAAATCCTTACCAACCGGGACTAAAGGTCCCCCAGACCACGGCGCGCCTCGTGCCACGTGGTGGGCCTTTGGTCCCGGTTCGTGTTGAACCGGGACTGGGGGGGGGGGCCTTTAGTCTCCACTCTTTAGTACCGGTTGCAGAACTGGTACTAAAGGTCCTTACGAACCGGTACTAAAAGTCGTTTTTCTACTAGTGTTGGTGCGGCGGGCAGTGCTGGCTCCAGCAGCCGCGCTAAAATGCAGCGCGCGCGCGTAGCTCCGGCAGCGCGCAAAAATACAGCGCGCACGACTCGCCGGTGCATGCTATATGTTGTATTTTGGACACAAAATGAATTTCAAACATTCAAAATGCAATGAACATGGCATAAATAATTTCACACAAACAAGTTGATGAATAAAAGTTCATGCCCACAAGTTCAAATTCATGCCCACAAGATCATCCAACCAAGTTCAAAATGCAAACCAAGTTCATGACACAAACGAAAGGCACATCAACAATCAAGCCTCGTCCTCCTCTTCGTCCTCATTTTCCTCCGATTCATCCAACTCCTCCGAAGACGATTCTTCCTCCTCCTCATTGTCGCGCGCCGCATCACGTGAAGCTCGAACGATGTTGGCAAGATCTTCAATGGCATCTTCATGGAAAGGTGTGTGAGGCACACCGGAAGACATTCCACCCATGGCGGTCGGAGGTGCACCCATGCCTCTTATGAGAGACGGAAAACTCATGCCTCCCATGCCGGCCATGCGCCCGGAGGTGCTCCAAAGCCACCCATGCCTCCCATGGTCTCCATGGTATCTCCAAAGCCACCCATGGCACCCATGGTAGCTTCGAAGCCACCTATGCCTCCCATGCCGCCAAGGCCACCGCCACCCATGGAGCGAATCATGGCTCTTTTTTGGATCAAGACTTCTTCACGGGCAAGATTGATATACTCCTTTTGCACCTCATTGAGGATAGATGTGTCCAAGAAAAACAAGTGCTTCTCCCAATCCAACAATCTAGATCGCTCCTCCATGCTGACCTTCCTCTACTCCAAAGCCACCTTCCTCTCCTCGGCCGCCACCCTCCTCTCCTCGGCCACCAACCTCCTCTCCTCGGCCGCGACATCTTGGTTCCTTGCCATTTTCCTCACCTCGTTGGCTTCTTTTCTTGCCTTCACAATAACTTCCATAGCATTTTTGAGCTCATCATCTCCTTTCCTCTTCTTCTTTTCTTTCGCATCTTTCTTGGTTCCATCCGGTCGTTTTGGCTTCGAGTATGAAACCGAGTTGGGTGTGGGGCTTCTCTTGCCGTCATCACTTGATGCGTCCTCCTCATCATCGTCATCCAACTCAATTGTTCGCTTGTGTTTGTTACTCAAATCCAAATCATCTATATCATCACGCTTCTTCCATTTCTCATCATCCTTCAATACGTCATAGCAAGGAGGCAAGGTAAATGGCCTTCCTTTCTTGATCTTCCACTTCTTCGTCCTCTTCTCCTCTCCTTTGAACAAGTTTTGTGCAATATTATACTACATGAAAACAAAACAAGTTAGCACTCAAACACCAACAACAAGCATGATGAATAAGGATGAAATTGCACTTACTCTATCGTCCTCATTAGCGCCACTTGGGTTCAACTTGTCAACCGCCTTTTCTGCGGCCGCCCATTTTTGACAATCCTTGTTGATTGTCGACCACCGGGAGCGAAGAGATCGACCGGAGCGGTCAATTCCACTCTCATTGCGAACATCAAAGTGTTCCTTCATCTGAAGCCAATAAGCATCTCTACTCTGATCTCCTTCAACGGATGGATCCCTCGACACTTGCAACCAAGTATTGCATAGTAAGATGTCTTCAACGTTGGTGTAATTGCCTGCTCTTCCTTTCGGCGCGTCGACAATGCCCTCACCATCCTCGTCCACCTCGAACTCATGGTCATCGAAATGCATGTCATTGGTTTGAGACCAATGCGAATTGTTGGAGCCAACACCCATAGTTAACATCTATGCATCATCGTTGAGACTACAAAGTATATAGAACAATGCAAATAAGCTATCTATATTTATGCATCCAATGCCAACCAGAGGAGAAGAGGTCATTACTTTGAGCTGGCGTGCTTCCGTGGGAGGACACGTCTTCTGCAGAGATGGCGTGGAGGGAGTCCGGAAAGAAGTATAGGTAATGGCGTACCACCGTGATCTCTGAGAGGGCAAAGAGGAGAAAAGTGAAGGAAGAGGATAAGGGCAGAGGCTGGACACAGATTAAGCGGTCAGGGTATTTCTTGTTCCTTGCGCCTGAATGCATCTGTTGGGCCGTTTCTACGACTGGATCGAGTAGTACAGCTTTTGCCGCTAGCGAACTGGCCACGTAATAGCGGTTAGGGTATCCAACATTTTTGTAACAGGAAGACATCTCTACTCTATTTGCTTATGTAGCCAGCTAATAAGCGACTCTCCATTAGCACGTTGACTCAAAAGTTCATTAAATCTTTGAACCGAACTCACCACAGACTGCAGTTAAATGTTATTTAACTCACACTTGCTAGCTACGTCACGTGGCTGAGTGGTATTACATGAGTGTGATACATAAAATTTTCAAGCACCTGAACATTAGGAAATAAAAAAATAGAACAAGAACCTGAAAAATACACAAGTGAACATGGTTTCACGCGCACCCACATTAATACTAAATTCGAAGGATACTAGAAAAAAATATGATTTTTTGGGATATCAAACTTGGTTGACCATTCTACTCACACGCGAATTTTCCGAAGAAATGACACCCGTGGTATGAATTTGGTCTGGTTTAAATGAAATAAATTTGGTCCGGTTTAAATGTAATTAATTTGGTCTGGTTTAAATGAAAATTATGAAAATTATTTGGTCTGTTCAAATACCATTTGAAATTTATGTTGACACGGTTGACCGGGCGGCTCCCGTATCACTGTCCGTGGACGCATCCGGACGCTTCAGCAGACATATACCATCTCTGTTTTAGGGGTCTGCGTTGGAGATACCTTAGATGAGCGTGATACATAAAATCTTCAAGTACCTGAAAAATAGGAAATGAAGAAAAGAACAAGAGTGCGAAAATACAGAAATGAACACGGTTCGATCCGCACCCACATGAGTATTAAATTTGAAAAAAACTAGAAAAATTCCAAAAAATCAGAATTATTGGGGTATGAAACTTGGTTGACCAATCTACTCACTTGTGAATTATGCGAAGAAATGAAACCGGTAAAAATACAATCAGAACCAGACAAATACAATTGAGACCATACTATTCATCAACTTCTATTTTTAATATAGCTTTGATTTTTTCATTTTTGCCCTAGATAGCACAGAAGTCTCTTTTAGGTGAAACTTCATACGCGAGTACCGGTGGTGTATGTTACAAAAAAAATCCAATTATTTTATTTCATGTATTTCTTTCTAATTTACTATTCATAAGGGTGCGTGTGGAACCATGTTCACCAAATTCCTGTCCAACATGAGTGTACCTAAAAAAATAAGTACGAAGTACCACATATTTCTGATAGTTTGAAACACCATTAATGTTTATACGACATCTCGACCCAGGATGACTTGGTGGCACTAACTCCAGCTAACTAGCTAGCTACCATGTACTTGATAAAAGATGAGGTCAAACCAGAGTGTCCTCGGACATCACAGTAAATATGATGAAGTAGAAATAAATAATGTGCGGTAGAGTATGGTAACCATTCACCAGCTTTGATCAGAACGGGCATGGGGGTCGGCTGGATCGAGTAGTACAGTTTTTGCCGCTAGCTAACTGGGAGACAACCATTTCGTATGGGAGTGCACGACAAATTATGTTTTCAGTAGGGTTAAGGTGTATAGGACACATGTGATGTAACCCAGAAGGACCTTCGCAGCCTACTTGCTAACCTACGGACTCATATTTAGGAATGGAGGGACTAAGAAGTAGTGCATATTTCTGATAGTTTGAAACACCATTACTGCTTATACAACGTCTCGACACAGGATGACTTGGTGACACTAGCTCCAGCTAACTAGCCAGCTACCATGTACTTGACAAAACATGAAGTCAAACCGGAGAGTCCTCCGACATCACAGTAAATATCATGAAGTAGAAATACATAATATGTTGTAGAGTATGGTAAGCAGTTCGCCGAGTTGCACAAAATAAACCATTCACCAGCTTTGATCAGAAGGGGCATGAGGGTAGGCTGGGTAGGGTATGGAAGAGTTGATGGCAATTCAGTTCCATGAATTCGACAAGATCCTCCATTGTCGCCTGGTCTACTTCAGCCATCTTCTTCATCTCCTCCTTCATGGACATCAATCTAGCGTTAGCCAGTGCCACGTGTACAGTCGCCACTCTTTCCATCTCAGCAAAATGACTGTCAAGTAGTGCACGCAGTTCTGCATCATGAAGCTTGCTTAGCTCTTCGAAGTGAGAAGTTAATTCTGCATACCGCATACAGTATTCTATCGATACCCCGATCTCAGCAAACTTAGATTCATAATACCCATGTACTTCCTGCACAGGCAAGTTAATTGGGCAAAAGAAGACCCTGTGAGATATAATCAATATCCAGCAAAAGGAATATATTCAACATGTTACAACTGAGCATAGCAATTGAATTCTTAATGTCCCTTCAGCAACCAACTGAACATAAGGCGGTTTACGGGACATTGGTTGGTTGAGTGGTTTTAGAATGGGGATGCAAAGATAACAGAAGAAGTCCCAACCATGATAGTTTGCATCACTACTTATTAACACATAATGGGCTTAATATCTAGAAAAACAAATGAACATTTTATGTCAATGCCGCTAGTCGCTCCTGCAATTCTGCTTATGCCACTGCTTTTGTCTAATCATCAAAATGCCATTACTACGACGAAACTACTGTCATGCAGACCTTGACGGCTCTGGCTCCGGCGATCACCGGAGTTTTACACGAAAGTGGGTGCGAGAGAGAGAGAGAGAGTCTTTGCGCTGCGAACTACTTGCAGCTTTTTCGTTTCTTACCTTTATTCAGAGTTTGCAACTGAAATTACAACGGAAACGCGGAGCTAGTGCGAGTAGTGGATGCCGCCATCCCAGCGCCCCTCGCGCGTCGCCCGCCATGGCGCCTTGACCGTGCTTTCGTGCCATCCCACGATCGGGTCAGGGCGCCGCTAAAAACTCTAACCAAACCGAGTCGCAGCTCGGGCTTATCTGACGAAACTGAAACTACTGACGAAACTGAAACTATCGACACCTAAAACCCTAAACCTGAACTTTGAAGTTTACCCAACAATCACCCCCTAAACTGATCGTTCAGGGTGTTGCCTCGATCATGCCGATGCTTGAGCGCAGCTGCTGCAGTCGAACACGACCAAGGGGCTTGGTGAGCATGTCTGCAAGTTGAAACTCTGTTGCCACATACTCAAGTTCGATCTTCTTCGTCTCCACGCAATCTCTGATGAAATGATACCTGAGCTCGATGTGCTTCGATCTGTCGTGCATCACAGGGTTCTTTGCCAGAGAGATTGCGGATTTGTTGTCGACCTTGAGTCTCACTGTCTTCTCTTCCTTTTCTCTGAACTCGCCGAGCAGGCGCGCGAGCCAGATTCCCTGACAGGCTGCTGTGGTTGCTGCGACGTACTCTGATTCGCAGCTGGAGAGTGCCACGATCTTCTGCTTCTGCGACTGCCAGGTTATTACTCCTCCTCCGAGCAAGAACAGGGTCCCGGAGGTGCTCCTGCATGTGTCCACATCGCCGCCAAGGTCACTATCGCTGTACCCAGTGAGTTCAGGCTCATCATCTCCTCTGCCGTACTTGCAGCCCAGATACAGAGTGCCGGCGATGTACCTCAAGATGTGCTTGACGGCGGTGCGGTGCTCTTCAGTTGGCGCCTCCATGAAGCGCGAGACGTACCCAACCGAGAAGGTCAGGTCAGGGCGCGTGTGCACCAGATAGCGCAGGCTGCCGACGACGCTGCGGTACTCCGTCGCATCCATTGGTGGCGCCGTGCTCTCTTTTGATAGCTTGAAACGAGGCTCCATGGGGATGTGACAAGGTTTGCAGCCAGCCATGCCACTCTTCTCCAGGAGTTTCCGTGCGTACGCGCTCCGTGAAATGACGATGCCATCCTCTGTCTGCTTCACTTCAATTCCGAGATACAAGCTTAGCAGACCCAGATCAGACATCTTGAACAGCTTCTGCATCTCTCCTTTGAACTTGGTGATCTCTTCTCTGTCGGATCCAGTGATCACCAGGTCGTCCACATACATGCCCACGATGAGGCGTGTGGTTATCGTGCCCCGTGCGTACACCGCGTGCTCTGACGGACAGCGCGTGAACCCCAGCTTGCTCAAACAAGTGTCCAGCTTGGTGTTCCACGCTCTGGGAGCCTGCTTCAGACCGTACAGGGCCTTGTTTAGGCGTAGGACAAGATGCTCCTTGCCGGCGACGACAAATCTCGGTGGCTGCTGCACATAGACTTCTTCCTGGAGCTCGCCGTTCAGGAACGCCGATTTGACGTCCATGTGATGAACGGCCCAGCCCGCGTTCGCCGCGAGTGCCAGCAGCACCCGTACTGACTCGAGGCGCGCTACTGGGGTGAACACCTCGTCGTAGTCGATGCCATGCTGCTGTACGTAGCTCTTCGCCACGAGCCGAGCTTTGTGCTTGAGTACCTCCCCGTGCGCGTCCTTCTTGACCTTGTAGACCCACTTCAAACCAATTGCGCGGTGCCCAGGAGGGAGAGAAGTGAGCTGCCATGTTTCATTGTCCTCGATCGAGCTCAGCTCTTCGATCATGGCGCCCCGCCAACTCACTTCTTGTTCTGCCTCAGTGAACGAGCTCGGCTCCTCAGCGGCCAGCAGATGTAGCTCTTCGTCTGGGTCGTCCGCCGGGCCGAAATCCAGCACGTTCTGCAAAGTGCGGAAGCGGTGCTCGCACTCTATGTCGTCTGCCGTGTCGAGCACGTTGTCGCTGAACGACGTCGGTGGCGACAGCAGCTCCACCCCTCCTGGTCTGACAGAAACTGGAGTTGTCGGTGTTGGGGTTGACGAGGCTGCAGTTGAAGGCGCTGGAGACGCTGGTGGTGTAGTCGGAGGCGAGGTGGCTGCACCCCCCCATCTATCGCCCCTGGAGGTTTGCTCACCAGGTGTTCGACCACGAACGTGTCGGCGCCACTGAACGTGTTCACGGCGCCCTCCTCTCGTGCCCAGTCCCAGTGCGCCCCTTCGTCGAACACGGCGTCGCGCGTGATGTGCACGCGCCCAGTTGTTGGGTCATAGGCTCTGTAGCCCTTGGTGCCGTGCTCGTAGCCGACGAAGATCATCGGCCGGTTGCGATCGTCGAGTTTCTTCAGTCCAGGGCGCGTGTCCTTCACATGCACTACACACCCAAAGGTGCGCAGATAATGCACGTTCGGCTTGCGTCCATGCCATGCCTCGAATGGCGTCACGCCGTCCAGGCTCTTGGTGGGCGCGCGGTTCAACAGGAACACCGCCGTCGTGACCGCTTCGCCCCAGAACTCACTGGGGACGCGCTTGGCCTTCAGGAGACTCCGGGCCATGCCGACTACCGTGCCGTTTCGGCGCTCCACCACACCGTTCTGCTGCGGTGAGTACGGGGCGGTGAGGTGACAGCTGACGCCCAGCTCGGCGCAGTACGCCGTGAATGAGCCGGACGTGAACTCTCCGCCGCGGTCCGTCCGCAGCTTGCGCCCTGATTCAGACTCCGCGAGAGCTTGTACGCGCTTGATCGCCGCTGCGGCCTCGTCCTTTGTTGCGAGTAGTACGAGCCACATGAACCTGGTGGCGTCGTCCACCAGCAGGAGGAAGTATTTCTTCCCGCTCGGTGTCGTCGGCGAGATCGGCCCGCAGAGATCGCCGTGCATGAGTTCCAGCCGCTCCTGTGCATGGTGCTTGGCCTGTTGTGCGAACGCGGAGCGCCGCTGCTTGCCCGCCAGGCACGCGTCGCAGAGTTGATCCACATGCTCAACCACGGGCAGGCCGTGCACCATGTCCTGGCGCGCTAACTTGCACAGAGCGTCGAAGTTGAGATGCCCGTAGCGCGCGTGCCAGGTCCACGCCGTGTCATCGCCGCTGTGCGCTGCAAGACGCATGGGCTGCGCGATCCGTAACGCAACAGAGTACAAGCGATTTGGTGCTCTCTGTACCTTGGCGAGAAGGCGACGCTCCCTGTCGCGCATGCGGAGGACGCCGTTCTGGATCAGCACCTGGCAGCCGCTCTCGTCGAGCTGGCCCAGGCTGATTATGTGAGAGCGCAGCCGCGGGATGTAATACACCCCCGTGATCGCGCGGTGCTCGCCGGTCTTGCACGCCAGCAGGATGGTTCCCCGACCGCAGATGTTGACGACCGAGCCGTCGCCAAACTTGATGGTGCCGGTGACGGCCGTGTCGAGCTCGGCGAAGACGGCATGATCACCAGTCATGTGGTTGCATGCGCCCGTGTCCAAGTACCACACGCCGCTTCCGGCGCCGCCGCTCCCCTCATGCCCGAGGAGAACCTGGACAGCGTCCTCGACGAGGTGGACCGGCGCGGCGTCTGTACTGACGGAGTTGTGGTCGGAGAGCCCGCAGGTTTGGGCCATCAGCAGGCTCTGCTCCTCGTCCTCACCGCCGGCCTGGACGAGATTCGCCTGCTCCTTGAGCCAGGCCTTGCACTCGCGCGCCCAGTGCCCCGCCTGCTTGCAGTAGCGGTAGATGTCTTTAGACTTGTCCCCGCTGCTGGTGCCACGGCCGCCGTTCTAGCCACGACCGCCGCGTCCGCGGCCGCGCCCTCCGCCGCACCCACGGCCACGGCCGTTGCTGCCAGACGATCTGTCCCCTTCACTCAGCTTTAGACGCGCGAACCACTCCTCCTCCATGAGGAGTAGTTTGCCACCGCCGCCATCACCCCCGGAGGGAGTGCCGTCCAGATCGTACCTCTCCTCGGCGGCCTTCAGCCGCCCGATGAGCTCCTCGAGCGCCAGAGTGTTGAGGTCGACCAGCGTCTCGATCGCACACACCATCTGCGAGTAGGCCTTGGGGACGACCGAGAGGAACTTGCGGACGACGGCGGGCTCGCCAATCTTGTCACCAAGCAGCTCAAGCTGAGTTACCAGAGAAGATAGGCGCATACCGAAGTCGTCGATGCTCTCGCCGTCGTTGAACTTGATCGCCTCGTACTGGCGGCGCAGAGACATCGCCTTGGCCTCACGAACACGCGCCACGCCCATCCGCATTCTCTTGATCGTGCCCCAGGCGTCCTTCGCCGCGGGCTTGACGGCGAGCGTGGACACCATCTCCGGCGGCACCGATCGCAGCAGGCACTCCATTGCCGTGCGATCTGTTTCTCGCTCCGGAGTCCCGTCGTTGACGGCGACCCAGAGCTGGCGCGCCTCCAGCATCACTTGCATCAGGAGGGCCCAGTCCGCGTAGTTAGTGCGCGTCAGCATGGGCCAGGCCCGGCCGGTGTCGCGGACGACGCGCTGGTGTACAACCATGGCGCCGCCGCCTCCACTATTCCCTGAATCCACCACGGTCTTGCCCGGGCTGTCAGGTCCTGCCATCTCCACAGGTGATCGAGCAACGGGGCTCTGATACCAATTGTCAGGCAGACCTTGACGGCTCTGGCTCCGGCGATCACCGGAGTTTTACACGAAAGTGGGTGCGAGAGAGAGAGAAAGAGTCTTTGCGCTGCGAACTACTTGCAGCTTTTTTGTTTCTTCTCTTTATTCAGAGTTTGCAACTGAAATTACAACGGAAACGCGGAGCTAGTGCGAGTAGTGGACGCCACCATCCCAGTGCCCCTCGCGCTTCGCCCGCCATGGCGCCTTGACCGTGCTTTCGTGCCATCCCACGATCGGGTCAGGGCGCCGCTAAAAACTCTAACCAAACCGAGTCGCAGCTCGGGCTTATCTGACGAAACTGAAACTACCGACGAAACTGAAATTATCGACACCTAAAACCCTAAACCTGAACTTTGAAGTTTACCCAACAACTACATGCATCTTTGCCACTGACATCTCAATCTCATCTTGGCCATTATCTTCCATTTCACGAAATAGGCTTCTGCCCGCTTTATAGATAGGTAAACGATTCTAACCGGTCAGTCGGCCGAACCTTCAGCCGGTCGACTCGTTCGTCATGCGCGCAGCACTCGCATACTTAAGTCGAGCCACATCATCCCCGTAGGCCCGCGCAACCGCCCACCCCGTGTCTTTTCTACCTTGCCACACATTTCGACACTGAAACTGTCCCCCTTCCTGATCCTTTCTTCCATCGCCGGTCTAGCATTGCTACTACCGCTCCTTCCCCTGGTCGCCCCTTCCCCTGGAGCTGCTGCATGGACGTGCCCCCATGAAGCCGACCGTTGTCGTGTTTGTCGCCGCGAGCGCCGTGGTGGAGGCTTTAAGAGGTCAACACAGGGAGCTACAACCAGCGCAAAAAGAAGCTACAACCGGGCGCTGCATCCTGTGATGCGCCATTAGCGCCAATGCTCGAACCGAAGCAGCGTCCGGCAGATCACCGGCCATGCGTGTTATAACAGCGGCCGTCACTTTTTTTTAGTGCTTCAACTAGCCGTTGAAAAATCTACACCCGGCCATCGAACAGCTGCGACGACGGCGACCTACGGGGATGCAATGCTCGTGGAACTGGGGTAGCGTGATCCTAGAACCAGTGCTGTTTTTGCTACGATGACAGTAATTTTTTGCTGGAACTATGATGGGTTTTGCTCGGACCGACGGTGGTTTTTGCCATGAGTGCCGAGATTTTTGCTGAAATCGATGATTCGTTTTTGCGGGAATTGATGATTCATTTTGCTGGAACCAGCAAATGGGGATGATGAGATGCTTGGATGATGGTTCTTGTTGGGACCGACGGTGGTTTTTGCGGTGACCGGCTGTGTTTTTTGCTGGAACCAACATTTCTTTTTTGCTGAAACCAACAAATGGGGGTGATGGGATGCTGAGGGTGGCACACATGGTGAGCTTAAACTGGCGATGCCCGGTGTCTCGATTTTGAACCGGCGACGGATGGTGCTTCAACGGTGATGGTAGGGGGATGAGGTAGCACACACAATTGCTGCAATTACAGGGGGCAGGCTCTACATCAGCGAGACAATGTGTGCCGTGATGGCCTCCGGCGGCAAGATTCAAACGGCAACAGTGGCGACCATAAGCTGCAACTAACAGCGTCAGGCCAGCAGCGCGAAGAAGCTGGCGTTGCCGAGGACAAAGGCGATGATCACTATCGATCCAGCCACGATGAAGGAGATGATAAGGGGAAATCCAACGGTGAGGGAGTTGGGGCTGAAATCAAACGGCCGTGCGGCGACCGGCCAAAATTTCGGCCGGTCCACTAGCGCCTAGCGGCGACCGTTATATAAAGCACAAAAGAAAGTACACGGCAGAATGATACGTCCTAGACAACCTAACACATGACTACTTTGCCGAGAACTAATAGAAGGCCCGGATAGAATGCCATGATATGTCCTAGACAACCTAAGATCCACGATAATGCCCGCAGGAGCGCAAATGGCGCAAACCGTCGCCACCACAAGGCACCTAGGACATCAACGACGAGCACAAACCTCTAGATCCTTTTCCGGGCGCCACCACTATCAACAATAGAGTTCGATCCCGAGCCCCCCGCCACTACAACTCTCGCCCCCCGTACGGCCATGTGGCCTAGCCACCACCATCGCCAGCGATAGGATGCCCACCGAAGAGGGAAACATGCAGACCACCACCTAGGGCAGCCGCCCCGACATCCAAGACTCAAGGCTCCAACCATCCACATCCCAGCACACTAACCACGGTAGGAAGAGAAAAAGTCACCTCCTTCCACTCCTTCCCTGTCGTCAGCCATCAAGTCCACGTACAAGCCTCCACTAAAGGAAGCGCGTTTGCGGTTCCACCTAGCCCTGCTGGATCGGGGGAGGCACTACTCAGTTACTGCCGACGGCTGCCGTCGAGCAACCCTCGGCCATAGCACACTGGCCATGGCTCGGCCGAGCTCACATGACGCCATGCCCTTGGCTATGGGCGTCAATCCGTACGACAACATAGTGCCACCAGTACACCCTGCGTCTCCCAAGGGAGCCCGCACACCATAACGCCAGGGCAGCCTCCAGAACACGCCAGAGCACAACGTCACACCACCACAACAACATCCACCCGCAGCCAGTCTCACCCATTGCACCCAATCCCGACTCCACACACCTGCCCGCACGCGCATCGAGAAGCCTCCATCCACCTCCAAGGACCCTACTGGATAAGGGTCGGATTCCCGGCCACCCTCGCTCCACCCGTGCTGCACCCAAGTACCACACACACCATGCGTCGTCCCGCCCAGGCTCCACCATACAGGAGCCCTAGGTAGCTCCCAGCGCCAGCGTCCAGATCTGGCAGAACCAGGTCGATCCACCATGGCCGCCCACCACGCACCATCCAGGCAAGGTCGATGCCACCGCCCGAGCGCCGCACCACGACGCATGCCGCCACATGGAATAACGCCACCATGCGCCTCTCCCCGGAGACCACGACAGAGAACAAGCGACCCCCGACAACACCTTCCCCACCGTTGCATGGCTTCGTCGGCAACTCCGGAGGTGGCAGCGGCTACAGTTCCCCCATGTCACTAGATGCGGGCGACGCTCGGGAGAGTGGAGCATTTTTCTTATCTTCTATTTCTCCGTTAGTGCGACATGTATTGACAAAAATAACTCTACCAGAGAGAGAGAGAGAGAGAGAGAGAGAGAGAGAGAGAGAGAGAGAGAGAGAGAGAGAGCGCCATAGGGTGAGGGCTGGGGGGGGGAGCTTAGGTGATGGGGTCCATCACAAAAAACCAAATTTTACAAAAAAGGGTCTACGTTAATGGTGTTGTTCCAAAGCTTTGTGAAAGAAAAATTGAGCGGGCAACTAGACGAAGGTGGAGATCCGCTACGCCGACGGCAGGGAAGAATGCCCCAATTTGGATACTAGTATGCAGGGAACATGACGATAGCTAGGTCATCTTCCTCATGACTATGTGTGTACTCTAAAGCAATGGCCTAAAAGCAACAACGGTGCCAAAAAGCAAAGGCATTTTCATATATAGCTGAAATGCAAAGGCATGGTGAAAGTTGCATAGGAGACTATTATCATTGACAGAATTTTCTCGTCACTATTAATGTCTAGTGTAAAAATTATATTTACAAAATATAACTTTTGTTGTTAAGACATCCAGTGTTGATAAAACTTTGTTGTTAAGACATCCAGTGTTGAAAAAAAATCTGAACACTTCATCAACTAAAAGCTATTGTGGATCAGGCATACAATTTCAGCAAATTTATAGTGCCAAGTACATCGAAAATCATTTTCTGAGCCTGGGCTCATCTGCACCTGTGTTGAATAAAAAAATCAAAACAAATACTAGAAAAATTCAAAAAATTCCATCTTTTCCCATGGTAGAAAATTTGATGCGAGGTCCACCCCAATTTTCAAATCATTTGGACAACTGAGAAAATTTCGGCAAAAAAGACAAATTCGGGGTCCGTAAAACAGTTTACTGTTCATGTACTGTTTTGACCCGATTTGTCTTTTTTGCTGAGAGCTGCTCAGATGTCCAAATGAGCTAAAATCTGGAGGGATCCTCACGCAATAAATTGTCTATAATGGGAAAAATTTGGAATTTTTTGAATTTTTCTAGTATTTTTTGTCAATTTTATTTTTGCCGGGTGCAGATGAGCCTGGGCACATGTCATAACTATCAGGTCATATTTTCTTTAAGAGATGGATTGATACAAGTGCTGTCGCCATGGCAAAGTCAAATGCAACAACCGACATAGCACAAGTGTGTGGGCCAGCAGTTAATGGATTAGAGGCAATAGGAGCTGATCCGGACTGGTGATAGAGGCAATTATTGTTTCTACTATAAGAGATGCCAAATAAAGCAATGATCGACAGTGCAACACCCTATGAGAGTACAACAGAAAAAAGAATCAGAACCTGACAAAATGGCGCATGGAGGTTGATTGGCATGGCTTCAAATCCTTCCCCGCATTGAGGGCACTGATTAGAAAGATAAATATTCGTGCATAAGATTAGCAATTTCATGTGCACATATCATCATGCTTCGTGAAATCTGTTAATATGACGTATTTATCCAATAATGCATGTTACCTTTACACTCCCATTGTCAGAAAGCTGGTACTTGACCCACCTTATGAGGCATGACCAGCCGTAGACATGTCCACAAGGAATGCAACTGCATGTGGGAGATAGGAGATGATCTAGAGCAGCCGCATTTATGCGTACATGTGTAAAATCTAGCACCAAGAAAAATAGAAGAAAAAATGGCTGATCTTATCACGAAGACACAAAATACAACAAGCACCATGAAAGGTCCAACAAAGCTCTACCAGCGGCAGCTTTGGTGTCGTACACTAAGTGGTCGCCTGCTGCCACCTCCTCAGAACCTCAACCCAACCTTCCTAAACTACATACACTGAGATCACCTAACCAAATTACGTCACGTGGATAATGAATTCATGATCTGCAATAATTCAACTAGAGGAAAGAGATTAAGCCAAAATTGAAACTATGCCCTATAGTAGTTGTCTAGTTGATGGTGAGAAAGAAACAGTCTCACTGATCCATTGGCTACAGATAACCTATCATAAGATTAAATCTAAACTATTACTCAAAACACAAAATGGTGCTCTTTTCAATGAGAAAAACATATCGCAAAAATAATGGAATGTGAAAGCTGGCGCATTATAAAAAAAATCAAAGTACATCCACTAGTAGTAGTAGTAGTAGTTACTGTGATGACCCACAAGCGATGGCTACTACGTATACTGTGATGTTCACATTTCAATCCCAACATGGGGAAGATATAACCAAAGTTGGACACTTGAAATAGGCTTTCGCCCCACTTTATATATAAAGCAACATCTGAACAGAGTATAGAGATGAATGATACAAAATGGTGAGGAAGCCCCCACAACACCGATCTTAGGATAACCGGATCACAAAACGCCACCGGAAAAGAAAATAGGAAGAACTGAATACAATGTCACACTACGTCCTAACACACCTAAGCTCCATGGCAAAGCGCTCAGGAGGAATAGCGGCGCAAAGCGTCACCACTCCCGAGTCCAGAACAGACAAGGGTTTTCACCCGGAACCCTAACTCGGATAGAAGCACCTCGACAACGTCTTCAGGAACGGAACGACGCCCTCGAGCGTCACCGTGCCACCACAAGGTCTTCATGGCAAACTCGATGAGACCAGCTCCCTAGGTCCAGATTGTGGCGTCGTCCCTGCAAATGAACGCCTGAGCCGCCCACCACTGCACCTTTCATCGTCCACACGACCAAGAGGGATAACCACCACCACCAACATGGAGCCCACCGGAGATCCATCCATGTGGACCTCCATCCGGAGCCGCCTCCCTGGCATCCATATCCGAGAAACCGCCAATGACCGCCAACAAAGCATCCCAACCACGGTAGAAAGAGTGAAAGGAGACTTCTTTCACTCCTAGCCCGGCATCAGTCCCGAAGCCTGGGAGGACACCTCCACCGTAGGAGGTGTCCACGCCTGCATCCCCCGTCAGTCCCCGTGGACCGGTTGTTAGGGGGACACGGCCCCGTGACTACCAATGGCCGTTGCCAAGGAAGCTCACAGGCCGTTGCCGCGGAAGCCGAGCTGGCTGACCATGTAGTAGTATTCCGACAGCCACCGACGACCACCGCACCTACGAGGAGAAGGACCTCGTCACTCGTGAGTACGTACCACCCGGACCATGCCTAACCCAGCCTATCGGGAGCGAGACCTCCGACCCACCTCCGGTCCAAACTAGTCCACCTGAGCGCGAGCCCCAAATCTGGAACAGCCATCACCACACGAGTTGCTGGTGCCGGCCGTCCGGCACCAGGCCGGCGACATGCATCGCTAGCCCTTCACCAGGAGAAGAGGGGCGACCACCACGCCCCTACGCCACCAACAACGATCCGAAAGCCACCACAACACCACCGCGCCCGCCACCAGCCGGCAACCCCCATCTCCACACCAACGGAGGCAGGCCACGACCGCCAGAGCCGCAACACCCACGCCGCCAGCACCGGTGGCCACCACGAGGCTCCCCTGGATCTCGACGAGGCGGATCTGGGCAGAGGGGATGGGGTGGTGGGAGAATAGCTCCGGCGGCTAGAGTTTTCCCCCTCGGTCGATCGCGGGAGCAACACGAGGGGGGAAGGGGAGAGCATCAAAGCAAAACATCACTGAAGTTATTTCCATATGGGTCTCAATATGAACACAAGATCATGGTCTCTTGGTAGACAAAGGGCCCATTCAGTAGTATGTACCAAAAATAAATAAACCGATAGTTGAAACTATCTTCCTCACCAGATGTGATGCTCTCCAGTGGATGTCCAAGGTTCCATACAGATAGAGCAGGTTGGCCCTGCTTCTTGCGTGCTCTCGACCCATTCACGACCTTCAGCTGCACCCTTCATATTCGTACTCGGCAATATCCCATTTGCTTCTTTGTTGGAGTCATTGACATTATAGTTCTCAGAGTTGCCACTGTCAGCAAAGTGCCTGTTGTCCACGTCCTCAACCACTCGTCTATATGAGCCATCGGTCACCTCACCAGAAACCAATGCGGTATGGTTCCCCTCGTTGCCTCTGCCACCCTGTTCATTGACCTCTACAGCATGGTTATATGTTCCCTCTCTGGCCACTATTTCGACATCTGCGAGCTCCATGTCGTCCATACCACGTGTCGGCGAAGACGGGAACAAGCACGACACACGAATCATCAGGTGAGGGCAATTCTGCTCCAGGAACTCTATCACACCCTTCTGTACCATCTTTTCTTGTTCAGCCATCTTCTTCAATCGCTCCTTCATTAACATCAAGTTAGCCTGAACCATTGTCATTTTTTCATTCACTGTTCCCTCTATCTGAGCCACACGTTCTGTAAACAGTTGTCGCATCTCATCATATGTAGAATCACTGGATGGTTCCTCAGCAACAATATAGTCTGGATGTTCCCTAATTACTGCAGCAAATATAGGCTCGTAGAACTCTCAAATTTCCTGCAGTGGCAGGTCAATTGAGCAAAAAGATGAATTTGTGAGATATAATCAATATTAAAACTAAAGGAACATCCTAACAATGATGGTAGTTGTCATAAAAAATCCTGATTCATGTGGAAAATGTTACAGTTGATTATATGTTTAGAGCATTGTTCTTCAGTGTCTGGTTACCAAATCAAAAAATGAAGTAATTTACTTTTTCAGTACTACTAAGTTCTAATTAGTTAGGGAGAAATCTTCAAATGTAATATCAGGTATAAGGGTGGGTTTAGAAGACATCCAACATGAAAAAAGATGAATCCAACCTCCTTTTCCAAACAAAAAAACACAGAATGGTGAAAAGATCAACATGTCATGTTAGGCCCGAAAAAGGACAAAAGTGCTGCAACTATAAGTGTTGGAAAACAGTATCAACCGAAGCACGCCCGAGTCCTACGGTGGCTCAGTCAGCACCAGCACAAGTTGCCACGGCCACCACAGCCCATGCGCTTACCAAATGCACGTTGCGCTGGCCCTTCGCGCCTAACACGCTCTATTGTAAGTTGTAACTATCTGATATACATGTATATAATGCATTGCCTTATAATGATAATGTATTCGGAGAATTCACAACTCTTCCATATGGGCAAAGAAAGATATGCTACTTTCCCACTAGGCTTAGCAGTCAATACTTGCATTTTCTGTAATAAATTTATTTGTGTAACTATGCCCACATGCCACAAGCGAAATCCACCCTTGCTTAGAGGGGACTGTATATATAGATGTATTGCTTAATTTTTTATTTCAAATACCAAAGAGAAACTAAATGATGTTTAGATCAAAAGTTTTTCATATGTAATCAGAACTCAAAGTGAGAGACCAAGGACTGTGAGAAAAGCATTGTTGGCCCTATTCTTCCCCATCGCAGATTAGGTTTCTGCTTCAAATCAAGTTACATACAGGTTCCCTCACAAAAAAGAAAAGTTACATACACATTACCTATATATTCCTGCTGTAAGACGTACAAGATGAGTGGAAACTATTTTTAATTTCCTTGATTATGAAGATTCAAGACTGCTATCATGCATCCATGTTTTTTTCCGCAAAGGTTATTAACGTAAAAATTTGGTGCCTATTGCTGATCTACTCTTGTTTGTTTCCTTGCCGGTTTCAAAGAGAAAATATACTAAGCAGAGTGATGTTAGGAAAACTATCGTTTCTACTGTTAAAGACCCACAAAACAGTGATGCAAAATATGAAAGATTTAAGATATTTTATAGTGCTCCACCTTACCACACTAAAGGTAATGCAATAGTTAAATATGAGCAATTGATTGACAGGCCCAGTCCTCAAAATGTATTGAAGAAATTATCTATCCATTAATAAGTTGTACATGAAATAGCATAGTGTTAATCAGAATGTCCTTCCATATCGAGTAGGTGACTGATACCATTAAAAATTGGTCGGGATTGAGGTTAAAATCAGACAATTTCATGCCCAACTTCTGAACTTTGTCCAAACAGATACAAATTTTATTACATTCTAGATATTTAATCCTCGATAATTAACAACAAATATCAAATAACGCATACTTTTAAAGTTCATACGCATTGTTTCAATTTATTTATTTTTGAAACGGATTAAACTACAAATTAAGTCATATATTAAATAAACTATCAAATTTGAAAATTGATCTGTGTTACCCTCAGCAACATCTATAGATATGCACAATGGATCATCATAAAAAGAAGCTTCATACACGATAAAAACGTTAGATTTCAACTTCATATATACATAGAGAGAGATAAATCAACGTCCTACATCTAATGTGTGTCACTATAAAGAAACAGAACCTCCGGACTGCAGCAACCCTCCAACATGTTTTCTGGTGCGTAAAGGTTGATGATAAGCTTCTCCACAAATCCTTTGCCACACTGAGGGCACTGGTTAGAAAGAACAACATTAATGCATAAGTTGACCAATTCGATGTAGGTATCCTCGATTGAATCTGTTCACTGAGTATGTGCAGAATCACTCATGGTACCTTGGCACTCTCCTCGCCAGAACGACACAACAACTTCTCCAGACATAATCTGCCATACACATGGCCACAGGGAATGCAACTGCATGCATGTAGTAGATACAAAGGACATGATCAGTCATCACTAATTCTCACAAGTCCCATAGTTCCTACTTGAAGCCATGAACGCACATGATGTATGCATCTGACATGGAAAAATGGGAACTAATATGCCTAAAATAAAAGAGCAAAAACAGCAGAATCAGAGTAATGTTCCCCACAAGAATAATAACAGATGCAAGCTTCTTCAGTATCCAATTAGCAGCGGTGTATGTATGGCCCCCAAACCCAACACAGAGACGATACTGCGCTACTAGCCCCCAATCCATTACAGAGACGATATACACTGTGCTAATGCTAATAGGCAATAGACCCCAATCCCAATCCCAAAGGAGACCGCGAGACAGAGAAGACAAAAATTAGCAACGAGAATGCACTGCGGCCGTGGGGGTGGAGGCCCTCGCTCACCAGATCCGATGCGGGCCATCGGTGCTCCAAGGCACCATGCAGCCGGGGCAGATCGTCGGCTGGACCTCACCGCCGGACGAATCGGCACCACCGACGTCTCCCGCTGCGCCTGCAGTGTCCGCGGAGTGAGGACGCGGCGCGTCGAAGTCGGCGGCCTCCTCCATACGGACCGACCGCGGCGGGGACGACATTCGATGGAACCGGAGTAGGAGCGACCGAGGATTCCCTGGGGTTCCGATTTCGGGAGGAGGGAGAGTTGGGTGGGGGTTAGAACGACAAGCGTCTTTTGACTCCTTCTTCGTCACTAAGCTTTGGGCCAGAGTTGGGTAGGTGGGTATTAATTCCGCTACAGTACAACTCCCTCTGTATCACAAAATATAAGCGTATTATATATTTTTTGCAACCATCGAAGACTCGTAGCAAGACGCGTCCAACAACGCCAGCTTTTAAGAATAAGAGAAGTTTTATTGCATCGAGCATCGCCAATAGATGATTTAAATGTATAAATAATCACTTTTTACATCACCAACACCAAGCTCCAACAGATGGTGTAGATGTAAAAAAAAAAAACATAGCCTATTGCCAAAGATGTAAAATACTACACTTGAAGATGTAAATATACATGACCCGCCGCCGCCTGATGTGAAACAGCCAGCCGCGTGCGAAGCCCCAACTGCCATTGGGAAACTTCCCACCGCTCGCCGCTCACCCACCTATCTCCTGCCGCCAATGATTTCTTCCTGGAAACACCACTGTCGCTGCGCGTATGTCCATCCACAACCCCACCGCGACCCCGCAACCTATTCCCACCGCTAGCCGCGCCGCCATAGCCAACGATGACCCGCCGATTTGGATTCGCCCTGCCGCCATTTTCTCGGGCGATTCGCCTGTTCGCTGGAGCTCTGGCGGCCGTATGGCTCTAGAGCTCATGGCCGCCTTACGTGTTAGCGCTGCCCGACACCGGAGCTAGCAGTGGCATCTGCGCGGACCACGGCAACCCCATCGAGTAGGCGGTTCTTTGGTCGTTGCCGCAAGCGGAGTCCTCCGGCAACCACTAGCCATCCAAAAGTCGTTGAAGCGTCTCCCACCACTGACGGCATACGTGACTACCGTCAAGCCTCTGACCAGCCACCGTCTGGTTTCTTCCACCTCGCACACAACGTGTTCGACAAAATTCCCGCAAGGTAAAATTTCATGGAAACTCGGTGTTTTTTATCGGGCATGAAGATGTAGTTCGACGGTGATTTCTGTCTTGTAGATGAGCTCATGCCAATCCTCTTTCATGGATGATTCCTCATCGAATGAGGAACTCGATTTGACTGAACAAGAGGACATTGTTATGCTAGTGGCGATGCACAAATGCACAACAGGAAGAAGCCGGAGCACTGCGGTTCCATGTTTGGCCGTGAGTTCATTCGAAGAGAACGTGTTGAGGTGCACGAGAGGTTGATGCACAACTATTTTGGTACACCACCCGTTTTTTCATAAAGGTACTTTCATCGCCGGTTCAGGATGTCCAAGGATTTGTTCATCCACATTTGCAATTCCATGAAGCAACATGATCCAGCATTTCAACATTGTGCTGATTTGCTTGGAAATAGCACTGAGCGGAAGGTCACTCGGATTTGTGCATGATGGTCTATGGTGTTTCGACAAACTACATTGGTGACAATTTGGCAATGTCAGAGAGAACTTCTATCTTTTATGCCAAATAATTTTGCAAAGACTATGATACAAGTGTATGGTCCAGAGGACTTGAGAGCACCCAGTGCTCGGGACACTCAGAGGCTTTTGGAGATGAACAAAGCCCGTGGGTTTCAAGGTATGCTTGGGTCTATTGATTGCATGCAATGAAAGTGGAAGAATTGTCCTAAAGCATGTCATGGACAGTGTGAAGGACGCTCCAAGGATGCCCCATCATTCTTGAGGTCGTTGTCGATCAAGAGATATGGATTTGGCATTCATATTTTGGGATACCTGGATCTTGCAACAACATCAATGTGCTCGACCGGTTGATACGTCTCCAACGTATCTACTTTCCTAACACTTTTCCTCTTGTTCCGGACTCTAATTTGCATGATTTGAATGAAACTAACTCCGGACTGACGCTGTTCTCAGCAGAACTACCATGGTGTTGTTTTTGTGCAGAAATAAAAGTTTTCGGAATGGAACGAAACTTTGCGAGGAATTTTTGTATAATAAATAATAATTTCTGGAGCCAACACCTACCGGAGAGGGGCACCTGGGTGGGCAAAACCCACCAGGGCGCGCCTCCCTCTCCTGGCGCGCTCAGGTGGGTTGTCCCCACCTGGTGGCCCCGCTGACCCTGAAACCGACGGTATAAAATCCTATTTTTCCAGAAAAAAATCAGGGAAAAAGAATTATCACGATCCACGAGACGGAGCCGCCTTCACCTCCTTTTCTTCGTCGGGAGGCCAGTCCTGGAGTCTGTTTGGGGCTCCGAAGAGGGGGATCTTCGTTCTTCGTCATCACCAACCCTTCTCCATCGCCAATTCCATGATGCTCCCCACCAGGAGTGAGTGTCCGTCGAAGGCTCGCTGGTGGATGAGGAGTTGGATGAGATTCATCATGTAACCGAGTTAGTTTTGTTAGGGCTTGATCCCTAGTATCCACTATGTTCTAAGATTGATGTTGCTATGACTTTGCCATGCTTAATGCTTGTCACTTTGGGCCCAGGTGCCATGAACTCAGATCTGAACCATATATGTTATCATCATTATATCCATGTTTTAGATCCGATCTTACAAGTTATAGTCACCTACTACGTGTTATGATCCGGCAACCCCGGAGTGACAATAGTCGGGACCACTCCCGGTGATGACTGTAGTTTAAGGAGTTCATGTATTCACTATGTGTTAATGCTTTGTTCCGGTTCTCTATTAAAAGGAGGCCTTAATATACCTTAGTTTCCAATATGAACCCCACTGCCACGGGAGGGTAGGACAAAAGATGTCATGCAAGTTCTTTCCATTAGCACGTATGACTATTTACGGAATACATGCCTACATTATATTGACGAACTGGAGCTAGTGCCATATCGCCCTAGGTTATAACTATCTCATGATTAATATCATCCAACAAGTCACCGATCCAATGCCTACGAATTTATCTTAGATTGTTCTTGCTGAGTTACTACTGTTATCATCACTGTTACACTTGCTACAAAATTACTGCTATCACTGTTACCGTTACTATTGCTGTTGTCACTACTATCAAAACTATTATATTACTTTGCTACTGATTATTTGCTGCAGATAATTAATCTCCAGGTGTGGTTGAATTGACAACTCAGCTGCTAATACCTTCAAATATTCTTTGGCTCCCCTTGTGTCGAATCTATAAATTTGGGTTGAATACTCTACCCTCGAAAACTGTTGCGGTCCCCTATACTTGTGGGTTATCAAGACCCTTTTCTGGCGCCATTGTTTGGGAGCACCGGGAGTAGGATTCCCCCCTTTCAAGTAGTAGGACTAGGAGTCAAGGAAAGGGAAGAGGGAAGAGAAGGAAGGAGGGGGCGCCGCCCCTCCCCCTAGTCCAATTCGGACTAGTCAATGGGGGGGGGGAGCGGCCTGCCTCTCCCTCTCCCCTAAAGCCCAATAAGGCCCATATACTTCCTCCCCCGTATTCCCGTAACTCCCCGGTACTCCGAAAAATACCCGAACCACTCGGAATCTTTCCGATGTCCGAATATAGTCGTCCAATATATTGATCTTTACGTCTCGACCATTTCGAGACTCCTCGTCATGTCCCCGATCTCATCCGGGACTCCGAGCTACCTTCGATACATCAAATCACATAAACTCATAATACAATCGTCATAGAACTTTAAGTGTGCGGACCCTACGGGTTCGAGAACTATGTAGACATGACCGAGACATGTCTCCGGTCAATAACCAATAGCGGACCCTGGATGCTCATATTGGCTCCCACATATTCTACGAAGATCTTTATCGGTCAAACCGCATAACAACATACGTTGTTCCCTTTGTCATCGGTATGTTACTTGCCCGAGATTCGATCATCGGTATCTCTATACCTAGTTCAATCTCGTTACCGGCAAGTCTCTTTACTTGTTCCGTAATACATCATCCCGCAACTAACTCATTAGTTGCAATGCTTGCAAGGCTTAAGTGATGTGCATTCCCGAGTGGGCCCAGATATACCTCTCCGACAATCGGAGTGACAAATCCTAATCTCGAAATACGCCAACCCAACAAGTACCTTCGGAGACACTTGTAGAGCACCTTTATAATCACCCATTTACATTGTGACGTTTGGTAGCACACAAAGTGTTCCTCCGGTAAATGGGAGTTGCATAATCTCGTAGTCATAGGAACATGTATAAGTCATGAAGAAAGCAATAGCAACATACTAAACGATCGAGTGCTAAGCTAACGGAATGGGTCACGTCAATCACATCATTCTCCTAATGATGTGATCCCGTTTATCAAATGACAACTCATGTCTATGGTTAGGAAACATAACCATCTTTGACAAACGAGCTAGTCAAGTAGAGGCATACTAGTGACACTCTGTTTGTCTATGTATTCACACATGTATCATGTTTCTGGTTAATACAATTCTAGCATGAATAATAAACATTTATCATGATATAAGGAAATAAATAATAACTTTATTATTGCCTCTAGGGCATATTTCCTTCATTCTCCCACTTGCACTAGAGTCAATAATCTAGTTCACATCGCCATGTGATTTAACATCAATAGTTCACATCTTCATGTGGTTAACACCCACAGTTCACATCGACATGTGACCAACACCCAAAGGGTTTACTAGAGTCAGTAATCTAGTTCACATCACTATGTGATTAACACCCAAAGAGTACTAAGGTGTGATCATGTTTTGCTTGTGAGATAATTTTAGTCAATGGGTCTGTCACATTCAGATCCGTAAGTATTTTGCAAATTTCTATGTCTACAATGCTCTGCACGGAGCTACTCTAGCTAATAGCTCCCACTTTCAATATGTATCTAGATCGGGACTTAGAGTCATCCAGATCGATGTAAAAGCTTGCATCGATGTAACTCTTTACGAAAAACTCTTTATCACCTCCATAATCGAGAAATATATCCTTATTCCACTAAGGATAATTTTGACCGTTGTCCAGTGATCTACTCCTAGATCACTATTGTACTCCCTTGCAAAACTCAGTGTAGGGTATACAATAGATCTGGTACACAGCATGGCAGAGGCATAGGGAATGACTTTCATTCTCTTTCTATCTTCTTCTGTGGTCGGGTTTTGAGTCTTTACTCATACCTTTGCAACATAGGCAAGAACTCCTTCTTTGACTGTTCCATCTTAAATTAATTCAAAAAGTTGTCAAGGTACATACTCATTGAAAATCTTATCAAGCGTTTTGATCTATCTCTATAGATCTTGATGCTCAATATGTAAGCAGCTTCATCGAGGTCTTTCTTTGAAAAACTCCTTTCAAACACTCCTTTATGCTTTGCAGAATAATTCTATATTATTTCCGATCAACAATATGTCATTCACATATACTTATCAGAAATGCTGGAGTGCTCCCACTCACTTTCTTGTGAATACAGGCTTCACCGCAAGTCTGTATAAAACTATATCCTTTGATCAACTTATCAAAACGTATATTCCAACTCCGAGATGCTTGCACCAGTCCATAGATGGATCGCTGGAGCTTGCATATTTTGTTAGCACCTTTAGGATTGACAAAACCTTCTGGTTGCATCATATACAACTCTTCTTTAATAAATCCATTAAGGAATGTAGTTTTGTCTATCCATTTGCCAGATTTCATTAAATGCGGCAATTGCTAACATGATTCGGACAAACTTAAGCATAGATACGAGTGAGAAACTCTCATCGTAGTCAACACCTTGAACTTGTCGAAAACCTTTTGCGACAATTCTAGCTTTGTAGATAGTAACACTACTATCAGCGTCCGTCTTCCTCTTGAAGATCCATTTAATCTCAATGGCTCGCCGATCATTGGGCAAGTCAATCAAAGTCCATACTTTGTTCTCATACATGGATCTCATCTCAGATTCATGGCCTCAAGCCATTTCGCGGAATCTGGGCTCATCATCGCTTCCTCATAGTTCGTAGGTTTATCATGGTCTAGTAACATGACTTCCAGTACATGATTACCGTATCACTCTGGTGCGGATCGTGCTCTGGTTGATCTACAAAGTTCTTTAGTAACTTGATCCGAAGTTTTATGATCATCATCATTAACTTCCTCACTAATTGGTGTACGCATCACTGGAACTGATTTCTGTGATCAACTATTCTCCAATTCGGGAGAAGGTACAATTACCTCATCAAGTTTTACTTTCCTCCCACTCACTTCTTTCGAGAGAAACTCCTTCTCTAGAAAGGTTCCATTCTCAGCAACGAATATCTTGCCTTCGGATATGTGATAGAAGGTGTACCCAACATTTTCTTTTGGGTATCCTATGAAGACGCACTTCTCCGATTTGGGTTTGAGCTTATCAGGTTGAAACCTTTTTCACATAAGCATTGCAACCTCAAACTTTAAGAAACGACAGCTTAAGTTTCTTGCCAAATCATAGTTCATACGGTGTCGTCTCAACGGATTTAGACGGTGCCCTATTTAACGCGAATGTAGCTGTCTCTAATGCATAACCCCAAAACGATAGTGGTAGATCGGTAAGAGACATCATGGATCGCACCATATCTAATAAAGTACGGTAACGACGTTCGGACACACCATTACACTGTGGTGCTCCAGGTGGCGTGAATTTGTGAAACTATTCCACATTGTTTTAATTGAAGACCAAACTCGTAACTCAAATATTTTTCTCCGCGATCAGATCGTAGAAACCTTATTTTCTTGTCACGATGATTTTCCACTTCACTCTGAAATTCTTTGAACTTTTCAAATGTTTCAGACTTATGTTTCATCAAGTAGATATACCCATATCTGCTCAAATCATCTGTGAAGGTCAGAAAATAACGATACCCGCCGCGAGCCTCAACACTCATTGGATCGCATACATCAGTATGTATTATTTCCAGTAAGTCAGTTGCTCGCTCCATTGTTCTGGAGAACGGAGTCTTAGTCATCTTGCCCATAAGGCATGGTTCGCAAGCATCAAGTGATTCCAAAATCCCATCAGCATGGAGTTTCTTCATGCGCTTTACTCCAATACGACTTAAACGGCAGTGCCACAAATAAGTTGCACTATCATTATTAACTTTGCATCTTTTGGCTTCAATATTATGAATATGTGTATCACTACGATCGAGATCCAACAAACTATTTTCATTGGGTGTATGACCATAGAAGGTTTTATTCATGTAAACAGAACAACAATTATTCTGTAACTTAAATGAATAACCGTGTTGTAATAAACATGATCAAATCATATTCATGCTCAACGCAAACACCAAATAACACTTATTTAGGTTCAACACTAATCTCGAAAGTACAGGGAGTGTGCGATGATGATCCTATCAATCTTGGAACTACTTCCAACACACATCGTCACCTTGACCTTAACTAGTTTCTGTTCATTCCTTAATTCCCGTTTTGATTTACTACTCTTAGCAACTGAACCAGTATCAAATACCGAGGGGTTGCTACGAACACTAGTAAAATACACATCAATAATGTATATCAAATATAGCTTGTTCACTTTGCCATCCTTCTTTTCCGCCACATGCTTGGGTGGTTCCCCTTCTAGTGACCAGTCCCTTTGTAGGAGAAACACTTAGTCTCAGGCTTAGGTCCAGACTTGGGCTTCTTCACTTGAGCAGCAACTTGCTTGTCGTTCTTCTTGAAGTTCCCCTTCTTCCCTTTTCCCTTTTCTTGAAACTAGTGGACTTGTTAACCATCAACACTTGATGTTTTTCTTGATTTCTACCTTCGTTGATTTCAGCATCACGAAGAGCTTGGGAATTAGTTTCATCATCCCTTGCATATTATAGTTCATCACGAAGTTCTACTAACTTGGTGATGGTGACTAGAGAATTCTGTCAATCACGATTTTATCTGGAAGATTAACTCCCACTTGATTCAAGCGATTGTAGTACGCAGACAATCTGAGCACATGCTCACTGCTTGAGCTATTCTGCTCCATCTTTTAGCTATAGAACTTGTTGGAGACTTCATATCTCTCAACTCGGGTATTTGCTTGAATTATTAACTTCAACTCCTGGAACATCTCATATGGTCCATGACGTTCAAAACGTCTTTGAAGTCCCGATTCTAAGCCGTTAAGCATGGTGCACTAAACTATCAAGTAGTCATCATATTGAGCTAGCCAAACGTTCATAACGTCTGCATCTACTCCTGTAATAGTTCTGTCACCTAGCTGTGCATCAAGGACATAATTCTTCTGTGCAGCAATGAGGATAATCCTCAGATCACGGATCCAATCCGCATCATTGCTACTAACATCTTTCAACTCAGTTTTCTCTAGGAACATATCAAAATAAAACAGGGGAGCTAAACGCGAGCTATTGATCTACAACATAGATATGCTAATACTACCAGGACTAAGTTCATGATAAATTAAAGTTCAATTAATCATATTACTTAAGAACTCCCACTTAGATAGACATCCCTCTAATCCTCTAAGTGATCACATGATCCAAATCAACTAAACCATGTCCGATCATCACGTGAGATGGAGTAGTTTCAATGGTGAACATCACTATGTTGATCATATCTACTATATGATTCACGCTCGACCTTTCGGTCTCAGTGTTCCGAGGCCATGTCTGTTATATGCTAGGCTCGTCAAGTTTAACCTGAGTATTCCGCGTGTGCAACTGTTTTGCACTCGTTGTATTCGAACGTAGAGCCTATCACACCCGATCATCACGTGGTGTCTCAGCACGAAGAACTTTCGCAACGGTGCATACTCAGGGAGAACACTTATACCTTGATAATTTAGTGAGAGATCATCTTATAATATTACCGTCAATCAAAGCAAGATAAGATGTATAAAAGATAAACATCACATGCAATCATAATATGTGACATGATATGGCCATCATCATCTTGTGCCTTTGATCTCCATCTCCAAAGCATCATCATGATCTCCATTGTCACTGGCATGACACCATGATCTCCATCATCTTGATCTATATCAATGTGTCGTCACATGGTCGTCTCGCCAATTATTGTTTTGCCAATATTGCTATCGCATAGCGATAAAGTAAAGCAATTATTTGGCGCTTGCATCTTATGCAATAAAGAGATAACCATAAGGCTTCTGCCAGTTGCCGATAACTTCAACAAAACATGATCATCTCATACAACAAATTATATCTCATCACGTGTTGACCATATCACATCACAACATGCCCTGCAAAAACAAGTTAGACGTCCTCTACTTTGTTGTTGCAAGTTTTACGTGGCTGCTACGGGCTGAGCAAGAACCGTTCTTATCTATGCATCAAAACCACAACGATAGTTTGTCAAGTTAGTGCTGTTTTAACCTTCGCAAGGACCGGGCGTAGCCACACTCGGTTCAACTAAAGTTGGAGAAACTGACACCCGCCAGCCACCTGTGTGCGAAGCACGTCGGTAGAACCAGTCTCGCGTAAGCGTACGCGTAATGTCGGTCTGGGCCGCTTCATCCAACAATACCACCGAACCAAAGTATGACATGTTGGTAAGCAGTATGACTTATATCGCCCACAACTCACTTGTCTTCTACTCGTGCATATAACATCAACGCATAAAACCAGGCTCGGATGCCACTGCCGGGGAACGTAGTAATTTCAAAAATGTCCTACGCACACACAGGATCATGGTGATGCATAGCAACGAGAGGGGAGAGTGTTGTCCACGTACCCTCATAGACCGAAAGCGGAAGCGTTAGCACAACGCGGTTGATGTAGTCGTACGTCTTCATGATCCGACCGATCAAGTACCGCACGCACGACACCTCCGAGTTCAGCACACGTTCAGCCCGATGACGTCCCTCGAACTCCGATCCAGCCGAGTGTTGAGGGAGAGTTTTGTCAGCACGACGGCGTGGTGACGATGATGATGTTCTACCGACGTAGGGCTTCGCCTAAGCACCGCTACAGTATTATCGAGGTGGACTATGGTGGAGGGGGGCACCGCACATGGCTAAAAGATCAAATCAATTGTTGTGTCTATGGGGTGCCCCCTGCCCCCGTATATAAAGGAGTGGAGGAGGAGGGAGAGGGCCGGCCCCTATGGCGCGCCCTGGAGGAGTCCTACTCCCACCGGGAGTAGGATCCCCCCTTCCAAGTAGTAGGAGTAGGAGTCAAGGAAAGGGAAGAGGGAAGAGAAGGAAGGAGGGGGCGCCGGCCTGCCTCTCCCTCTCCCCTAAAGTCCAATAAGGCCCATATACTTCTTCCCCCGTATTCCCGTAACTCCCCGGTACTCCGAAAAATACCCGAACCACTCGGAACCTTTCCGATGTCCGAATATAGTCGTCCAATATATCGATCTTTACGTCTCGACCATTTCGAGACTCCTCGTCATGTCCCCGATCTCATCCGGGACTCCGAAAAACCTTCGGTACATCAAATCACATAAACTCATAATACAATCGTCATAGAACTTTAAGCGTGCAGACCCTACGGGTTCGAGAACTATGTAGATATGACCGAGACACGTCTCCGGTCAATAACCAATAGCGGAACCTGGATGCTTATATTGGCTCCCACATATTCTACGAAGATCTTTATCGGTCAAGCCGCATAACAGCATACGTTGTTCCCTTTGTCATCGGTATGTTACTTGCCCGAGATTCGATCATCGGTATCTCAATACCTAGTTCAATCTCGTTACCGGCAAGTCTCTTTACTCGTTCCGTAATACATCATCCCGCAACTAACTCATTATTTGCAATGCTTGCAAGGCTTAAGTGATGTGCATTACCGAGTGGGCCCAGAGATACCTCTTCGACAATCGGAGTGACAAATCATAATATCGAAATACGCCAACCCAACAAGTACCTTCGGAGACACCTGTAGAGCACCTTTATAATCACCCAGTTACGTTGTGACGTTTGGTAGCACACAAAGTGTTCCTCCGGTAAACGGGAGTTGCATAATCTCATAGTCATAGGAACATGTATAAGTCATGAAGAAAGCAATAGCAACATACTAAACGATCGAGTGCTAAGCTAACGGAATGGGTCAAATCAATCACATCATTCTCCTAATTATGTGATCCCGTTTATCAAATGACAACTCATGTCTATGGTTAGGAAACATAACCATCTTTGACAAACGAGCTAGTCAAGTAGAGGCATACTAGTCACACTCTGTTTGTCTATGTATTCACAATGTATCATGTTTCCGGTTAATACAATTCTAGCATGAATAATAAACATTGATCATGATATAAGGAAATAAATAATAACTTTATTATTGCCTCTAGGGCATATTTCCTTCAAGCATAGCTATATTTGTTGAGTCACTAGGGATTATTATCAATTTATCATCATGAAGAATGTGAAGGATGCTAAGACTAAGATATTTCCCTCAAAGTCGAGGGGAAGTAAGGAACTGCCATCCAGTTCTGCTTTAGATTCACCTTCAGTTATAAGTAAACTTGCAACACCACCACATGCTATCAATTTTAATATGTCGCAAGTTATTGATGATGCTACTTCTCCTATAGATAATGCTTATGATGATGCTAGTACCTTGCTTGATAATGACGATGTGCCACTTGGTGAATTTCTTAATGAACAAATTGCTAGAGTAATACAACATGATGATGAGCTTGAAACTGAAACTCCTGAAACACCTGCTAGAACTAGCCTTCCTAGATATGAATTGCCTAAGGTACCGGAAGGTTATGTTGTGAATGAAGAGACAACTAGAGATATTCTTGCTTGTAACGATAGAGATGATCTAGAGAAATTACTATGCAAGTATAAAGAAAAATCTCTGAATACTAGAATGAAATATGATCCTAAGTTTGCTACCTCACCTATCTTTATTGATGATAAGGATTATGAATTCTTTGTCGACCCAGAGTTAATTACTTTGGTTGAATCTGATCCTTTCCATGGTTATGAAACTGAAACTGTTATGGCACATCTTACTAAGTTGAATGATATAGCCACCCTTTTTACTTATGATGAGAAAATTCGTTATTACTTTATTCTCAAATTGTTTTCGTTCTCATTAAAGGGTGATGCTAAAGCTTGGTACAATACTCTTGCTCCTGGTTGTGTGCGTAGTCCCCAGGATATGATTTATTACTTCTCTGAAAAATATTTCCCTGCTCTTAAGAAACAAGCTGATTTACAGGAAATATTTAACTTTGTGCAAACTAAAGAAGAGAGTCTCCCACAAGCTTGGGGGAGGCTTTGTGAATTACTTAATGCTTTGCCTGATCATCCTCTTAAGAAAAATGAAATACTTGGTATCTTCTATAATGGACTAACTAATGCTTCTAGGGACTTCCTAGATAGTTGTGTTGGTTTTGTTTTCAGGGAACGAACTGTTGGACAAGCTAAAGAATTATTGAATAATATATTAAAAAATTATGATGATTGGACTCTTCTTGAACGACCACCTAAACCCACTCTCAAGAAGAGGGGTATATTATATCGCAGTCCTGAAGACATGCAAGAGGCAAAGAAATCTATGAAGAAAAAACGTATTAAAGCTGAAGATGTAAAAAATTTACCTCCTATTGAAGAAATACATGGGCTTAATACACCACCACTGCCTAAGGTGGTAGAGGTAAATTCTTTAATGAAGTTCAATGATAATGATAATCCTCACAATATGCATCCTATTAAAGCTGAAGATGTTAAAAATTTACCTCCTATTGAAGAAATACATGGGCTTAATACACCACCACTGCCTAAGGTGGTAGAGGTAAATTCTTTAATGAAGTTCAATGATAATGATAATCCTCACAATATGCATCCTAGCCAATGCCTTTATGAGTTTGAGAACTACATTAGAAAACAAGATCACTTCAATGCAAATGTTATGAAGCAATTGAAATACAATTCTGATATGATTGCTCGCTTTAGTGACTTGTTATTTAGAATTTCAAATGATGTTAGAGGTGTTGGAAAACATGCTTCTATGGTTCAAACTCAATTAGAACAAGTTGCTAAATCTCAAAGAGAATTGCTTTATGAAATGAATAATAATATACATGACTTTGCTGTTAGAGTTGCAACTAGAGGAGGTAAAATGACTCGGGAACCACTTTATCCTGAGGGACACCCAAAAAGAATTGAACAAGACTCACAAAGAAATAACACTAGTGCACCTAGTCCTTCTAAAAAGAAAAAGAAGAAGAAAAATGATAGGACTTTGCATGCTTCTAGTGAACCTGAAATAGAAAAACCTCCTGATAATGATAATGAAACTTCTATCTCAGATGCTGAAACTCAGTCTGGTAATGAACACTCACCTAGTGATAATGAAAAAGATAATGATGAGGTTCATGAAGACACTCAAACAAATAATAAAGAACCAGATAATGATGTTGAGATAGAACCACCTGTTGATCTTGATAACCCACAACGTAAGAATAAAAGGTATGATAGAAGAGACTTTGTGGCTAGAAAACACGGTAAAGAAAGAGAATCGTGGGTTCAAAAACCTATGCCTTTTCCAACCAAGTCAACTAAAAAGAATGATTATGACGAATTTGAATGCTTGGCTTAAATGTTGAGGCCAGTCTTTTTGCGTACTCGCTTGACTGACATCTTGAAAATGCCTCCTTATGCAAAGTATATGAAAGACATCATCACTAATAAGAGAAAAATAACGGAAGTTGAAATCTTCACTATGCTTGCTAATTATACTTCTAAATATGGAGTACCTCAAAAACTTGGAGATCCGGGAATACCAACTATACCTTGCTCCATCAAAAAGAATTATGTGAAAATTGCTTTGTGTGATTTAGGAGCTGGTGTTAGTGTTATGCCCTTCTCTTTATATGAAAGACTTGATTTGAATAAACTCACACCTACTGAAATATCTTTGCAAATGGCTGACAAATCAACTGCCATACCTATCGGTATCTGTGAGGATGTGCCCGTTGTTGTTACTAATGTTACTATTTTGACTGACTTTGTTATACTTAAGATGCCCGAGGACGACAACATGTCGATTATCCTTGGTAAACCCTTCTTGAATACTGCAGGGGCTGTTATTGATTGCAATGAAAGCAAGGTCACTTTTCACATCAATGGTAATGAGCATACGATGCACTTTCTGAAGAAACAATTCCAAGTGAATGGTATTAATGTTATTGAAAAATCTCCGACAATCACTATTGGAAGTTTTCAAATACCTCTACCTACTATCAAAAAGAAATATGAAACGCTTATTGTTGGGGTCATTCATATCCCCATTGAGGTAAGTTAGTGTTTACGAAAGTTCTTCGGTTTCATGCTAATCGAAAGTGGTTGTTAATAAGACCTGATCAACCTTATTAATGAATCATTTTTGAGAGGTATGAAGTTGATGAATTTAGTAAACACTACCTTCTGTCCCTACTTTTTGTTTTCTATTTTTATTAGTTAAATAAAATAAAATGCCATGTTTTGTCTGTTTTTTGAATTTCCCGTGCAATAAAAAATAACTCAAAAAAAGTTCTCAGAATGCCCTGAAAATTTAATACGATTTTTTTAAAATATTTCTGAATTTCTGGTGCAAATAATATCAGAGGGATGTGCACCATGTGGGCACAACCCACATGGGCGCGCCAGGACCCCCAGGCGCGCCCTGGTGGGTTGTGGTCCCCACGTGGGCCCCCTCACTTATCCCTTCATCCCACATCATCACTTACCTCTAGAAAAAAAATCTCCATTTCTCTCTCTCCCGAGTTCTTGCTCTCAATCCCGCGGATTTCGATCTCTTTGCTCGAACCTCCGTTTCCAAAACTGTTTCGGGGGATTGTTGCTTGGTATGTGACTCCACCATTTTTCCAATTAGTTTTTGTTTTAGTGGTTTATATTTTGAATAATTAGCTACTCTTGGTGCTGCTGTAGATGAGCTTGCATGTTAAATTCTTAGAGTCCTAAGTAGTTTGAATGCTTGTTATGGCCTCTATGCATCCCTATGAGTAGTTTCTATCAATTTTGCGAAGTTTTGTTGAGAAAAATTTGTGGACTAAAAATTTCGGAGTTTTTGTTCATAGGAAAAAGATGAAAATCCTTAGGAAGTTTGCTTCGAAGAAGAACTCCAAGGGTGTTATTGGGGAGTCATCTAACAGTGATCTCCATCCTCGGAGGTTGGCGGAGGTACGACCGTGCGAATGGCCGCATACCCAGTTCATGGAAGAGGCTGAAATCCTTCAGGAGTTCACGCAATATGCTGCTAATGCCGGCCTCACCGACTTCATCGCAGATGAGTGTGAACAGCATCAAATCCTGACAAACATCTTTGTTCAAAGTTTTACTTTCCTTCCTAGGAATAATCCTCCTGAAGTGAGTTTTGATTTATATACTGAATTTTGTAACATACGCATGATCCCTTCTGATGGGAGCATAGCCGAGCCTAGGCCGGCTGAGTTTGAGGCCTTTTATCACACCTTGACAGTGGGAGATGAGAGAGGGGTGTCGGCTATCACTGCCGCTGGCTTGCATTTTCCTGCTGTTCATTACTTTGCTCTTTTCATTGCAAAATGCATGCTTGCTAGAGAGAAGGTGGGTGCAGTCAGTTCACCAGACCTTACTGTTTTACGTCGTGCACTGGAGGGCGACAACACTTATAACTTGGGAGCTATTGTGGCTCGTCGCCTCCACATTAATAAGTCCAAGGGTAAAATACATGGTGGGATTTTTGCTACTCATTTGGCGGCTCACTTTAATGTTGAGATACACCATCATGATTACCCTCTGACCAAAGTTTACCTAGACCGCACAGCCATGGATCACCACTATTTCACTAATAAAGATCATCCTAACATTCCTATTCCTTATAACCTGGTTTTTAGCATTGAAACTCGTGATATTATCCCGTTGCCTGCTCCTGCTTTGTTTGATTCTGTTGCTAGGGGCGGATATAGGATTATGCCTACAGACATCATCGCCCACTGGAACGCTCAGGCTGCTACGGAGGCAGCGGAGGAACTGACGGTGTCCTGGACATGGGGGTACTCACCACGTCGTCTCCCGACCAGCTGGATTGGGCCGAGGACCCCCCATGGCGGTTCGACCATGGGCCACTTCGGGCAGCCCATGCCGCATACAAGGAGGATTTCACGAGACTTGGCGCACAAGACGAGGACTCTCCTAAACCCTAGGCCTCTGGTGTGTTATATAAACCGAGGCCAGGCTAGTCAATAGACAATCTAATATTCATTACTACAATCTCGTGGTAGATACATGTACTCTGTACTACACCCATATGAATACAATCAAAAGCAGCATGTAGGGTATTATCTCTTTGAGAGAGCCCGAAGCTGGGTAAAATCCCGTGTCCATGTTACCATTGCTCCAAGACGCCTAGCTTAGGACCCCTACTACGAGATCAGCCGGTTTTGACACCGAGAGGAACCTCAGCTGTGGGACAAGTGGATGCCCGCTCCTCAGTACCCCTACTACCATCCAGGCTACTGCTCGACTACCAAGTTAGGCCAAAAGCCTAAGCTTGGGGGAGTACGTGTTCTCACCGACATTACATTCATGTCCACTTATTTTCATTCATCGGTGTTCACACTTTTTCATTGTATCATCCATGCTTAGATTTATTTTCTTGCTTTCTTCTTGTGTGTTTGAAAAACTTTAGAAAATAAACCAAAAAAATTTGTTGTAGCTAGTTTACTTTCCATGCATGCTTAGCAGTAATACTAAAAAAAACCCAAAAAGATTTCCTTGTTCTTCTTTTGCTTGTTGGGAGCTTTCCCTTGTAAATAGTTTTTTCTCATTTTTGCTTTTATTTGCTTGTTCAAGAAAACCAAAAACTCCAAAAAATATTTCGGTGTGTTTCTCTGAATTTCTTTTCTTTTTTTCTAGTCTTATCGGGGAGAAGGCCACGATGAAAATGTTGAGTGGCTCTCATATGAATAACTATCGATCTAATAAAGAGCCCATTTTACCTTGTCTTCTCCTGTTGAATAAAATGTTTGCAGATTCCAGCTTAGTCCACGGCACTCTCGCACTATTATTATTTTCATATCGTTTGGTCGTGCAAGTGAAAGGCAATAATGACGATATTCGATGAACTGGTCGTGGCAAAGAGAAACGGGCATGAACTCGACTTGTTTTGTTTGTGTAAATATGTTTAACCTAGTATCCATGATTTAGCCCATTATGATTAAACATGTTTGCAATGACAATTAGATATTATAGTTTCTTGTGCCATGCATAAGTAGCTAGGAGTGGATAATGATTTATCTTGGATATCAACATTGCGTTAAAATGATTGTGATGTAGTATGATGATATGGTATCCTCCTCTGAATGTTCGAGTGGCTTGACTTGGCACATGTTCATGCATGTAGTTGAATCAAAACCAACATAGCCTCTATGATATTTATGTTCATGGTGTTCATATCCTACTCATTCTAGTGTCCAATGTTACTTATGCGTAATGCATGTTTATGACCGTTGTTTCTCTCTAGCTGGCCGCTTCTCAATCTAATTGCTAGCCTTCGCCTGTACTAAGTGGGAACTCTGCTTGTACATCAAAAACCTTGAACCCAAAGTTATTCAGATGAGTCCATCATACCTACCTATATGCGGTATTACCCTGCCGTCCTAAGTAAATTTGCATGTGCCACCTGTAAAAACTTCAAATAAATATCCTTTTTGTGTGCCTGGATCGTTCGTGGAACGACAGGAGGTGATCGGTATCTTCCATGCTAAGCGGGTTATTCTCAGGTCGAGTGTTTATTCACTTGCCATCGGTCGAGAAAAGGGCGGTAATAGGGATTCCCAGTCCCAAACTCAAAAATGCAAATAATTAAACAAAACTCCCTCGGGACTGTTGTTGGTATGGACGACACCCGTTGTTCCGGACAAGCCATGGAGTGTGATTGTTGGTGGAGGGGGAGTAAACCTTTATTTTTATCGCTTGGGAACCGCCACTAGCGTGCTTAGCATGGGATATATTGATAACTGATGGTCGTGAGGTAAATGAGAAGGATGCATGTCTCAAAATATCATTTACCTCTGTTTTAAAACTTGAGCTCTGGCACCTCCGCAAATCACTACTTCCCTCTGCGAAGGGACTATCTATTTACTTTTATGTTGTGTCATCACCTTCTAAAACAAGTGCTAGAACCTGAGAGCACAGCTGTCGTGACTTATGCATTGTGTGTAGCTAATGTTGGGTGCATCATGACTGGATATTTTCTACCATGAATTACAATGTTTAGTTGTTGCTTGAACTTTGGAGGTGCTCTGCATTTATGTTTTGCGGTCTCAGAAAGGGCTAGCAATATACCACTATTGTCATATTATATCATGGTTGTTTTGACAATGTGTTGCCGCTTGAGATATCTTATTATTGCTCGCTAGCTGATTATGTCATTGATATGAGTTAATATAATCTTTAAGAGTTATTGTCGTCATGGTTAGTTATAATGTTGGCTAAAAACCTGGGTGTTGTTTAAGCTTATTTATGCAAATAAGAGTAAAAGAGTTCGTAAAAGTTTTCTTTTTCACTTTCAGTTTATCAACTGAATAGCTTGAGGACAAGCCAAGGTTTAAGCTTGGGGGAGTTGATACGTCTCCAACGTATCTACTTTTCCTTACGCTTTTCCTCTTGTTTTGGACTCTAGTTTGCATGATTTGAATGAAACTAACCCCGGACTGACGTTGTTTTCAGCAGAACTACCATCGTGTTGTTTTTCTATAGAAATAAAAGTTCTCGGACTGGAACAAAACTTTGCGAAGAATTTTTATATAATAAATAAGAATTTCTGGAGCCAAGACCTACCGGAGAGGGGCACCTGGGTGAGCAGAACCCACTAGGGCGCGCCCCCCTCTCCTGGCGCGCCCAGGTGGGTTGTCCCCACCTGGTGGCCCTGCTGACCCTGAAACCAACGCTATAAAATCCTATTTTTCCAGAAAAAACCAGGGAAAAGAATTATCACGATCCACGAGACGGAGCCGACGTCACCTCCTGTTCTTCATCGGGAGGCCGTATCTGGAGTCCGTTTGGGGCTCCGGAGAGGGGGATCTTCGTTCTTCGTCATCACCAACCCTTCTCCATCGCCAATTCCATGATGCTCCCCACCGGGAGTGAGTAATTCCTTAGTAGGCTCGCTGGTCCGTGAGGAGTTGGATGAGATTCATCATGTAATTGAGATAGTTTTGTTAGGTGATACGTCTCCAACGTATCTATAATTTATGAAGTATTCTTGCTGTTATTTTATCATTCTTGGATGTTTTACAATCACTTTATAGCAACTTTGTATCATTTTTTGGGACTAACCTATTGACCCAGTTCCCAGTGCTAGTTGTTGTTTTTTGCTTGTTTTTTACATTGCAGGAAATCAACACCAAACGGAGTCCAAATGCAACGAAACTCCACGGGCATTTTCTATGGACCAGAAGACATCCATTGGGCCAGAGCAGCACCTGGGGGGGTGCCCCGAGGGGGGCACAACCCACCAGGGCATACCTGGGGGCCCAGGCGTGCCCAGGTGGGTTGTGCCCACCTCGGTGGCCTCCCGCATCCCCTCTTTACCCTATAAATTCACAAATATTCAAAAACCCTTCGGGGTTAACCTAGATCAGAAGTTCTGCCGCTGCAATGCTCTGTATCCACCGAAAACCAATCTAGCTCCGTTCCGGCACCCTGTCGGCGGGGGGAATCATCTCTGGTAGCCATCTTCATCATCCCGGCGGCCACCACGATGAAGAGGGAGTAGTCCACCCTCGGGCTGAGGGTTTGTACCAGTAGCCATGTGTTTAATCTCTCTCTCTCTCTCTCTCGTAATATAGATGGATCATATGATGTTTCTCCCCTCTATACTCTTGTTGTGATGAAATGAAGCTTTACCCTTTGAAGTTTTTGTCTTGTCGGATTGAATATTCAGATATGAGAACTCATGATGTATGCCTTGCGGTATGAATACTTGAGGTGACAATGGGGTATCCTATTGATTCACTTGATATATGTTTTGTCACTCAACTCGCGGATTCCCGAGATGACATTGGGGTAATCTATGCATAGGGGTTGATGCATGTTTTTATTATCTTTTCTCCGGTAGAAACATTGGGGTCTCTCTGTAGTTCTTTGTGTGGATTGAGTATTATGAATATGAATTTGCTTTGGTGTTATTTTAGTACGAACACTTGATTAGATCAATCGGAAAGAATAGCTTGTGTTATTTTAGTACGAACTCTAGGATAGATCGATCAGAAAGAATAGCTTTGAGGTGGTTTCGTACCCTACAAAAAATTTCTATCTTTTGTTCTCCACTAATAGGAACTCGGGAGTCATTCTTTATTGCACTTTGAGTGATAATCATATGATCCAACTATGTTAGCATTGTTGAGAGGTTGCACTAGCGAAAGTACGGACCCTAGGCCTCATTTTCCAGCATTGCAATACCGTTTTTGTGCCCGTTTACTATTTGCTACCTTGCTGTTTTTATTTATTCAGATTATAAAAATATATTTCTACCATCAATATTACGCTTTTATCACCATCTCTTCGCCGAACTAGTGCACCTATACAATTTGCCATTTTATTGGGTGTGTTGGGGACACAAGAGATTTCTTGTATTTGGTTGTAGGGTCATTGGAGGGAGACCATCTTCATCCTACACCTCTCACGGATTGATAAACCTTAGGTCATCCACTTGAGGGAAAATTGCTACTGTCCTACAAAACTCTGCGCTTGGAGGCCCAACACATGTCTACAAGAATAAAGTTGCGTAGTAGACATCAAGCTCTTTCCTGACGCCGTTGCCGGGGAGGTGAGTGCTTGAAGGTATATCTTTAGATCTTGCAATTGAATCTTTTAGTTTCTTGTTTATCACTAGTTTGGTCTATAAAAGAAAACTACATAAAAAATGGAATTTAGATTGCATCATATTATTGATCATCTTTATAATATTTTTCTTGAAAATGATGGTTCCTAAAATTGTGCTCAATTATTAGAAGTAGTCAATAAAATGCTTGGCACGAAATATTTGAATGATGAGCATGATTGCAATGTTGTTAGTATGAATTCTTTGAATATCCAAAATGCTAATGATTATTGCACTAGTCATGAGAAAAATGTTTCCTATAAGCATGTCACTTTTTGCGGAGTGAATTGGGAGTGCGATTGCACACCAAATAGGGAAGATAGATTTTGTAAGAAGCATAAATATTTAGAAACGAAAAAGTTGCAAGAGAGGCTAGATGATTGTGCTGAAAGATTTAATTTTTTTCTCCATCCTTGTGAACTTTACAATGAACATGGTCATTTAAATCTCCAATGCAAATTCTTCCATGATCAAATCGTGTCCAAAAATAGTGATAACTTGATTACCCTGGAGCATCATAAAGAGCTTAGTCTTCTTTTGGGGTATGAAGAAATGAAACGTATAACTAAGGGTATTCCAAAATTTAATCTCGAGAGATTTCTTGATTTTGATCTAGAGGAAATTTATATGTTTTGTGCGGTAAATTGCATTGAGAATCCTTATATTGCCAACTATCTAAAGTCAAGAAAACAAATAGAATATGAAGAGAGTACTAATGAAAGGGAAAAATTTCCCAATACCCTCCTAGTGTTTATTATGATGAATCAGGTAACGAGGAGGAGCTTCCGATTCAACCAATCTCATCAATAAGAAGCTTGGAAAATTAATTAAACCCACACATGATGTGGTGAAGAAGAAGAAAAGAAGAAAGAATAGAGGTAAAAAGGTATCTCTCCCAAATAATGTTGCTCCTATTATTGTTGGGCCTCATGAAAATGAATCAAAAATAATTGTGGAAGATGATGCACTTGATGATGATATTGCTTCTATGTCTTACGGCACAATGTCCGAGAGCACTATTGATGATGATTTTGGTATGCCTATTGCTTGTTGTGATGATTATGATTGGGAAGATAATGATACTTCTTATAATCTTGGAAATCTTTTTGGCACCAACTTGGGAAATTATGATGATCGCAATTGTTATACCGTTGGTGCTATTCATACTATTAATGATGAGAGTGATTATGCTTATGATATGCCAAGCCTCCTATCTATGATGAGAACAAAGTTCCTACGTATGATGATTATTGTGATGATACTTATGTTATAAAAAGTAGTGATAATTATTGTCATAATATTGAATATCCTTTTACTGAACATTACTCTTTAAATGTGGGAGCAATTTATAGTATTCGAGTTTCCTATGATACTCTCACTATTATGAATGAGAATAAAATTGCTTATGTGGAGAGTAATAAATTTTCTATGCTTGCGGATCATGAATATAATGCTTTATCTAATGGTTATATTGATGAATCTATTCATGTTGCTACTGAAAATTATTATGAGAGAGGAACTTACGACTCATGACGCTCTCTTTATGTTTCAATTCCTATCTTTTATGCAAGCATCATTGAACTCATCATGCCTAGCTAAAAGGCATTAAAGAAAAGCACTTGTTGGGAGGCAACCCAAAACGTTTACCTACTATTTTTGTGTGTTCACATGATTATGCTACTGTATTGATCATTTTTTATTGCTTTTGTTTCAATAAAGTGCCAAGTAAAGCCTTTGGGATCATGTTGGGTGATAGTTGATTTGACCCTGCTGAAAAACAGAAACTTTTGAGCTCACGAAAATAAGTCTCATTTTTAACAGAAGAGTGCTTTTGAGTTGATTCTTTTCGCATAAGTTTAATATACAAATTGCTAACGTGTTCCTAATTTTTTCATAATTGTTTGAGTAGCAGAAGTATGGTTTGATTGCAGATTACTACAGACTGTTCAGTTTTTGACAGATTCTGTTTTCAATGCATTATTTGCTTGTTTTCTAGTTTCTATGGCTTATATTACTCAATATAAATTTTGGAAATGATATGCTACAGTATGCATTCTGTGAGAACAATTATGAATCTTGTCTTTGACAGTACCAAAGTGAAATGGTCTGCTCTTTACCATACTAACCTATCTCACGAAGTTCCGTTAAGTTTTGTGTGATTGAAGTTTTCAAGTTTTTGGTGAGATATCGATATGAGGAGAATAAGGAGTGGCAATACCCTTAGCTTGGGGATGCCCAAGGCACCCCAAGTTAATATCCAAGGAAGATCCAAGCAACTAAGCTTGGGGATGCCCCGGAAGGCATCCCCTCTTTCATCTTCAACATTATCGGTAACCTCACTTGGAGCTATGTTTTCATTCGTCACATGATATGTGTTTTGCTTGGAGCGTCAATTTATTTTGTTAATAGTTTTCTTGATGTTATTTAGAATAATGTTTTGCATCTTTTATTTCAATAAAAGTGGCATTGATAGCCTTTGCGATGCTTATCTTGCAAGTATACATGTTGCTGTTTGAAAACAGAAAGTTTATTGTTGAAAAATTCCCTAGAAAAATCAGAATATGATAAAATGTTGAAACTTTTTGCATAATAAGCTCTGATAAAGTTTCTACGGTGTGGTAGAATTTCATAATGTTTTGAGTTGAATAAGTATATATACACCTGCATTCTTTATAGACTCTACTGTTTTGGCAGATTGCTTTTATGTTTGCATTGTTTGCATATATTTGCTTGTTTAATGATTCTATTTGAGGATAGGAGTATTAAATATGCAGAGGCATTTAGTATGAAATGTTGAATAATAATTTTAGTGATTTGCTACAGTAGAGAATGGTAAAGTTTTTGCATTGGTTTATACTAACTTATCTCACGAGTTCTTGTTGAGTTTTGTGTGGATGAAGTTTTTAAGATTTAGGGAAACCGTGATATGAGAGGAATGAAGGAGACACAAAAGCTCAAGCTTGGGGATTCCCAAGGCATCCCAAGATAGTATTTCAAGAAGTCTCAAGCATCTAATCTTGGGGATGCCCCGGTAGGCATCCCACATTTCTTCATCAACAACTATCGGTTAGTATTAGTTAATCCTAGGTATTTGCTTCTTCACATGATGTGTGCTATCCTTGGAATGTCATTATATTTTGTTTTTCTTGCTATTTTAATAAAATACTTAGATATTAAAGTTTTTAAATAAAATAGAGTCCTCAAATAGTTGCCAAGGAGGCTAAGTAAGCGGCATTCACATCCCGTCAACGAAGCTCTTTTCTTTGGAATTGCTCTTGTGCTTCACTTATATCCTATGAGTAAATTGTTGAATAAATTGAATGTCATAAAGTTGGTATCTTATCATGCCTAGTGGTAGCTTCACATTGGGTTTAGAAAGTGAAATCTTTTGAGGCTTGACAATCACAATTTTGGTCATACAAGCAATTCACGAATAATTAGTATAAGGAAGAGAACTTTCACATGCAAATACACTATCCTAGAAATCTTTTGTGATTGTGAGCCCCCATCAAAATATTATATGCCAAATTTTTTGACGTTAGACAAGGAAGACAACGTAATGATTTATGTTTGTTCATATTCACATAGAAGTTATATTGTCATAGATCCTTCAACATGTGGTGCTTGCCCCCCATCTTTGCTAGCCAAAAATTCCGCACCAAGTAAAGATACTACTTGTGCATCCAAAAACCCTTAAACCCAAATCTTATTTTCAAGAGTCCACCATACCTACCTAAGGATTGAGCAAGATCCTTCAATTAAGTTTTCATCGGTGCAATAAGGCAATAAAAATTGCTTCTAAAAGTTTTAGATCATTTAGCGTAAGAGAAAATTGAGCGTTGTACGAACTTGTGATGGCAAAGCAATAAAAGCGACGGACTACATAATAATGGTTGCTATCATAAGGGGCAATATAACGTGACGTTCTTTTGGACTAAGGGGTTGAGCATACAAACAAATAAGCGCATGGCAACCTCTGCTTCACTCTGCGAAGGGCCTATCTTTTACTTTTCAGTATTTACTTTTATGCAAAGAGTCAAAGTTTTTCTCTCTATTCCTTTTTATTTTTCTCTTTTGGTAAGCATCATGTGGTGAGGAAAGATCTAGGCACATACGTCCAGTTGAATATGGGTAGCATGAGTTATTATTGCTGACATCACCATTGAGGTGCATACGTTGGGAGGCAAAACAATAAGCCCCTATCTTTCTATGTGTCTGGTTGAAACGTTTTGCTCATGTGTATGAGGTGAGTGTTAGCAATCATAGAAGACTATATGATGGTTGAATATGTGGAGCTCTTACTTAAACTGTGTTGAATAAGTTGAATTGTATTTGCTTGGTGACTAAGAACATAGGTTGTTGAGTTTCAAGAGAGTTCATTGTTCGAACCTTAACATGTGAATTGGTTGCTACTGTAACATAAGAAGTATTATAAGAAAGAATTGTTGTTATGATGCTAGAAAAGTGATTGAAATTGTCATTGATCAAACTTGTGCACTTTGCTAGCATTCACACTTCATAAATTATTTCTTTTATCATTTACCTACTTGAGGACGAGTAGGAATTAAGCTTGGGGATGCTGATACGTCTCCAACGTATCTATAATTTATGAAGTATTCATGCTGTTATTTTATCATTCTTGGATGTTTTACAATCATTTTATAGCAACTTTATATCATTTTTTGGGACTAACCTATTGACCGAGTGCCCAGTGCCAGTTGTTGTTTTTTGCTTGTTTTTTACATCGCAAGAAAATCAATACCAAACGGAGTCCAAATGCAACGAAACTCCATGGAGATTTTTTTATGGACCAGAAGACATCCATTGGGCCAGAGCAGCACCTGGGGGTGCCCCGCGGGGGCCACAACCCACCAGGGTGCGCCTGGGGGCCCAGGGGCGCACAGGTGGGTTGTGCCCACCTGGGTGGCCTCCCGCTCCCCCTCTTTACCCTATAAATTCACAAATATTGCAAAACCCTTTGGGGTTAACCTAGATCAGAAGTTCCGCTGCCCCAAGGCTCTGTATCCATCGAAAACCAATCTAGCTCCGTTCCGGCACACCGCCGGAGGGGGGAATCATCTCCGGTGGCCATCTTCATCATCCCGGCGGCCACCACGATGAGGAGGGAGTAGTCCACCCTCGGGGCTGAGGGTTTGTACCTGTAGCTATGTGTTTAATCTCTCTCTCTCTCTCTCGTGATCTATATCAAGGGCTCACTACTAGGAAAAGGGCTATAGATAATATGGACACTAATGGCGCACCACACATGTGGTGCGCCACTACTATATACTAATGGCGCACCATGTGTTGGTATGCCATTAGTGTCCAAATACTAATGGCGCACCACATCCACGGTGCGCCACTACTAATAATTTTTTTTATTTATTTTTTTCAAAAATAGTAATGGCGCATCAGGGGATAGTGTGCCATTACTACTTTAACTAGTAATGGCGCACCACACCCTCGGTGTGCCACTACTAACAATTTTTTTTTATTTTTTTGTCAAAACTAGTAATGGCGCACCAGGGGACAGTGCCCCATTACTAGTTTTAACTACTAATGGCGCACCACACCCTCGGTGCGCCACTACTAACAATTTTTTTTATTTTTTTTTCAAAGTTAGTAATGGTGCACCGTGGGTGTGGTGCGCCATTACTAGTTATTCCACCGAATGCGCCCCCCCCCACTGTGGACCGCCTTTTCAGTTTTAGAAAAAATGAAAGAAACTGATGGAGATGTCAAAAAATAAAATAATATAAGTTTCCCATGTGATATGTGGTCTAGTTGTCGGGAAAATTTACAAATATGAATTTCGACTCTATTTGCAAAATCTCTCTAGAATTTGTAAAATGGGCATAACTTTTGCATACGAACTCGGATTAAATTTTTTTTATATGAAAAATCATCTACTCGAAAAGTTACATACGAATTGAACTGGGGGAACCATGTTCAACATCTTCAAAATCCCCAAAAACCTAACAGAACGAAAGATACGGGGCTTTTAAGATCTAGAGGGGGGGAAATGAAAAAAAAAATCAAACTTACTAGTGGCGCACCATTTGCTAGGTGCAACACTAGTAACAGAAAAAAAAATTGGTTTCAAAAAAACTTTTTTTTGAAGTTTTTTCAAAATATGATACGTAATATGACCGGGAGTTTGAAATATTTTTTCAAAATTTCATCACACTCATGAACATGAACAAAGTTCTAGACATCAACAAGGTTTAATAGGATTGATATGCTAGATATATCAACAAGTGCCTGTTAAGTGAGCTGGTGCTGGGGTTGGATAGAACTCTGAAGTTAAGCGTGCTTGGGCTAGAGTAGTGTGAGGATGGGTGACCTTTTGGGAAGTTTGACCACGGAGTGCGACTTGACTTGAGATTAAGCATAGTGACCCGAGATTAAGCCATTAGTAGGCTAAACAGGTGCGCCACTAGCAGGCCTTTTCCTAGTAGTGTCTTTGTGAATATAGATGGATCATATGATGTTTCTCCCCTCTATACTCTTGTTGTGATGAATTGAATCTTTACCCTTTGAAGTTTTGTCTTGTCGGATTGAATATTCAAATATGAGAACACATGATGTATGTCTTGCGGTATGAATACTTGAGGTGACAATGGGGTATCGTATCGATTAACTTGATATATGTTTTGGCACTCAACTCGCGGATTCCCAAGGTGACATTGGGGTAATCTATGCATAGGGGTTGATGCACGTTTTAATTATCTTTTCTCCGGTAGAAACTTTGGTGTCTCTTTGTACTTCTTTGTGTGGATTGAGTATTATGAATATGAATTTGCTTTGGTGTTATTTTTGTACGAACTCTTGATTAGATCGATCGGAAAGAATAGCTTGTGTTATTTTAGTACGAACTCTAGGATAGATCGATCGGAAAGAATAGCTTTGAGGTGGTTTCGTACCCTACAAAAAAATTCTATCTTTTGTTCTCTGCTAATAGGAACTCGGGAGAGATTTTTCATTGCACTTTGAGGGATAATCATATGATCCAACTATGTTAGCATTGTGAGAGATTGCACTAGGGAAGGTACGGACCCTAGGCCTCATTTTCCAGAATTGCAATACCGTTTTTGTGCCCATTTACTATTTGCTACCTTGCTGTTTTTATTTATTCAGAGTATAAAAATATATTTCTACCATCAATATTAAGCTTTTATCACCATCTCTTCGCCGAACTAGTGCACCTATACAATTTGCCATTGTATTGGGTGTGTTGGGGACACAAGAGATTTCTTGTATTTGGTTGCAGGGTCGTTTGAGAGAGACCATCTTCATCCTACACCTCTCACGGATTGATAAACCTTAGGTCATCCACTTGAGGGAAAATTGGTACTGTCCTACAAAACTCTGCGCTTGGAGGCCCAACACGTGTCTACAAGAATAAAGTTGCGTAGTAGACATCATTAGGGCTTAATCCCTAGTATCCACTATGTTCTAAGATTCATGTTGCTATGACTTTGCCATGCTTAATGCTTGTCACTTTGGGCCCGGGTGCCATGAACTCAGATCTGAACCATACATGTTATCATCATTATATCCATGTTTTAGATCCGATCTTGCAAGTTATATTCACCTACTACGTGTTATGATCCGGCAACCCGGAGTGACAATAGTCGGGACCACTCCCGGTGATGACCATAGTTTGATGAGTTCATGTATTCACTATGTGTTGATGCTTTGTTCCAGTACTCTATTAAAAGGAGGCCTTATTATCCCTTAGTTTCCAATATGGACCCCGCTGCCACGGGAGGGTCGGACAAAAGATGTCATGCAAATTCTTTCCATAAGCACGTATGACTATTTACGGAATACATGCCTACATTATATTGACGAACTGGAGCTACTGCCGTATCGCCGTAGGTTATAACTATCTCATGATGAATATCATCCAACAAGTCACCGATTCAATGCCAACGAATTTATATTATATAGTTCTTGCTAAGTTACTACTGTTATCATCACTGTTACACTTGCTACAAAATTACTGTTATCACTGTTACCGTTACTATTGCTGCTGTCACTACTATCAAAACTATCATATTACTTTGCTACTGATTATTTGCTGCAGATAATTAATCTCCAGGTGTGGTTGAATTTACAACTCAGCTGCTAATACCTTCAAATATTCTTTGGCTCCCCTTGTGTCGAATCTATAAATTTGGGTTGAATACTCTACCCTCGAAAACTGTTGCGACCCCCTATACTTATGGGTTATCACCGGTCACCTCTTTTGCCAAGTTAGCCAATGAAGATGCTCCACCGGTGACCTTCGAAGCAAATGGCTGCACCTACAACTATGCGTACTACCTTGCGGATGGGATCTACCCGAAGTGGAGTACTTTTGTCAAGCCAGTCCAAAACCCCCAAGGTACGAAAACACTCCATTTTGACATTGCTCAAGCGGTGGCTAGGAAAGATGTTGAGAGGGCATTTGAGCTTTTGCAGTCCCAATTTGCTATTTGGCGAGGACCGTCTCGATTTTGGGGTCGGAAAACCTTTAGTATATCATGATTGTTTGTGTGATCATGCACAACATGATCATTGAGACTGAGCGTGGGCAAGATTTGGATAATACCTTGTATGATCTCATGGGCGTACGCGTTAGGCCGATTAGAAAAGAGGACCGAATCAGACGTTCCATGACACTACTAGGGAAGACCTTATACAACAGAACCTTACCAGCAGCACATTTTAAAATAAGGCGCTACTGCTACTTAGCAGTAGCGTGTGACAAGAATCCGCGCTACTGATATCCACGTAGCAGTAGCGCGTCTGGACTAAAGAGCGCTACTACTACAGTTGGCACGAGGTTGCCGCCAGACTAGGTATAGTAGTAGCGCGTTTTGTGAAAGTGCGCTGCTACTATTGTACTTAGCAGTAGCGCTATTCACCAACCGTCGCTGCTGCTAAGTTTAGTCCCCTCCTTGGATCCAAGTTTAGTCCCACCTCGCTCCGCGAATAGGGTGTCTACCACCTTAAATATGTTACTTATCTAACTATCACAACCACTTGGTCTTCATTAAACTCTATGTGTAGGATTTTGTTGCCACATTATCTTTCTTCACCGGTTCCTAAACCAGTGATGATTCATACTGACAATTTAGATTCTACACAAAAAGATCATTGATAACCAATGTATTTTTTTACATGCTTAGCCTTAGCAGTAGCGCCTGTTAGGGAAAAAGCGCTACTGCTATTGTGCTTAGCAGTAGCGCTCTCCCTGGACCGGCGCTACTGCTATAGGTGCCTTATCCCAAGTTCTATCCCTCCGCGCCCGACCTTCTTCTTCCTCCCCTCACTCCTCGCTGCCTCACTCTGCCTTTGCTGCTGCCGCATTGCCGTCGCCACCACATTGCCGCTGTCGTCCTCCCTCCTCCTTCCTCGGTATGCCCTCCTCTCCCTCCTCCTCCCACCTCCCTACTCCCTCGTCCTCCGGCCAGGCCCTCCTCCCTCCTCTCCTTCGCCCAAGCCCTCCTCCTCCACCATGCCCTCCTCCCTCCTCTCCTCCAGCCAAGCCCTCCTCCTCCTCTGGCCAAGCCCTCCTCCGCCAGCCCTCCTCCCACCCCATGCTCTCCCTCCCTCCCTCATCTCTCCTCACTCTGTTCTTGCATTACGTAGTTTTTTTAATGTTTTTTAATACCATAGAATGTAGATTTTTCAATGTAGGTCTTTTGAATAGAGTATATTTTTTTAGTAAAAGTAGGTCTTTTGGATAGATAAGAAAATTAGTAAATGTAGGTCTTTTGAAATGAATATTTTCAATGTAGGTGTCTGAATATAGTAGATTTTTTTAGTAAATATAGGTGTTTGAATAGAGTAGATTTTTTAGTAAATTAGTAAAAATTCAAACATAGTTAATAGATTTAGTTGATATGTAACACTTTGATTGTAGAATGTAGGTTTTTTGAATAGTATAGATAGGTAGAATTTTGTTCTAGAAGGTAGATATAAATTGTTTTTGTTCATATTTTGTTTTTACAGAAATTAAGGAGCCTTGCATCATCCCCGCCGTCGTCCACGTCACCGACCCCCTCCGACCTCGAGGTGAGACCAGCCAAATCCCCATGTTGATGATGATGTAGATGTTTTGATAGATTTAATAGAGTAGTGGATGAGTAGTTGTGACAATTCCAATGGATGAGTAGCTGTGACATGTCATATGTAGTATTGTGTACTACTAGTGCTTGCCCAAGTGGCATATGTTTGCAGGGAACACCTCAAAGTGGCCTACATTTTGCCGGAGTGTTCATTAATTTCCATTCCGGTAAATTTCAGGCGCTTGATATGTCCTTTTTAGCAAATGTCATGCTGGATTTTTTTCGTGAATTTTAGCATGGCTTGTGCTAGAATGTAGGAAATATCGACTGCCTTGGATTTTCCGGAAAGAGCATTAAACGACACTTTGGGTTGACTTTAAGTCTGTTGGGACTCCATACATGACAGTGAAAAAACAGTGAGGGAGTGTTGTCGTGGGGGTAGCTCTTCCTCTTCTTTCTCATGATGGACCTTTTGGTAATGCACAGAAAGGAAGAGAAGAGCAACCATCATCGACAGTCGCAAAATGTCAGAGATGAAGAATCCTGACTGTTGTCGTGGGGGTCGCTTCTCCTTCGTTCCCGTGTGCTAGACAATTTGGTGTAATACACTCGGGGATGAAGGGAGGAGCGACCATCACCCACGGTCGAATATATCAAAGAGGGAGTGCCCACCATATGCACCATGTCAGATGAGAGTTTTCATGGAAGACTCGACAGACCGAAAGTCAACCCATGATGAATATCCAGAAGTTTAATCTTTGAATTATGAACACAATAGATGTCTGATGACGATAGGATCCCGGAATGCCATTACTGCTACGATGACTGGGGTTTGTGTGTCAGGTTTCCTCACCTGCAAAATGATAGGTTTTTCACCACGCGTGAAGCTGGACGATACCTTTGATGTTTGTACGGCACGCAACGACAACCATTTCATTGTAATTAATATCATCACTTGTTCTTCTTTTGTTCAACGTATAATTTCTTGATTTTTTTCAATTCGATTAGTACATCCCGTGCCATGCTAGACCATATGTATTGCAGAACCTCAGTTTTAAACACTTTGAGAATATGGAGACCAGGAAGGCTCACTTAAGAACTAAACATGGTTATGTGTTTCAGGTTAAGCTGTACAATACGGTCAATCACTCCCATTTCGGTTGCTAATTGGGAAGCTCTCTCCAAGGCATATGGATTTGATGAGGGTATGCAAATAACATTTGATATTCATCCCGAAGATGATGACGATGATAATATCGACATCTGGGTGGATGTGGATATGCCTCCAGTTTTGCCTAAATGTGAGTTTGTCAAACTAATTTGTTAAGTTAAGTAATTTATATTGTTAATTTAAAAAATATTTGGTGTTCATTAGTACTAAACATCTTTATTTATCATTGTCAGCTTATTTCTTATCTTCCAAAAATACTCGGAAGGCTGTAGACAGGACATACTACAATTATGACTCTGAGCTTAATTGTGAGGAGAAAGGCTATCTTGTCTCATTCATAGATGATGTTGAGGCCTTTAAAACGAATCACTCTATCCTCCCAAATTTTACTGGATACGTGCCACTAGTCCATAAATTGCCTGATGGTAACTTCATTGCCAAAAACTTGGTAAGATTTTGTTAATGATGGTAATTTTATTGCATACATTCTTCTTAAGTATATAAACTACATTGCTAACTATATATGTAACTATTACGTTTTTCAACAGAGGCTCCCGAAGGAGGTTGTGCCTTACATGTTGTTTACCGAAGGTTATATGCATATGGTTAGCTTAAAACCAACTCCTTCGAAGGCTTACCATACTGCATACTCGATTTCTTCAAACGATGGAAAGCTCAGTATCAAAGAATGGAGCAAAGTGATGAATGCGCACACGGAACTAATTCGAGACAACATGAATGTGCGCAAGCCACAAGTTGGAGATAGGTGTATCTCCATTCTCCATTATGGAGAAGGACCGGTTTATCTGTTTTATAGTATTTTACCTAGGAGAGAGGAGTAGGTCCTAGGTATTAAGAAAATTTAGTTAGTGTTGATTATGACTATGATGATGATGATGAAATATTAGTTAGTGTTGATTATGACTATGATGATGATGAGAAGTTGTTATCATGGACGAAAATGATGATGATGAGGTATATGAGAATGATGTATTATGATGATAAGTTGTTAATGATATTATGATGATGATGATGACAATGATGGATTAGCACTAATCCATGACTTGGTCACTTTGGATCCATCCACTTGAAACTAATCCACGGTTCTTTCACCAAGTAATGTAATAACTCATTATGATATAAAAACAATCTCTAAATTGCTACTGTATGAAAACTTATATAATTGTGTATAAATACGGTATAAAATAAAAAAGAAATAGAATATGTAATAATAGTAGTAGCGCGGGTGGAGAGGCGCGCTGCTAGTAACTACCAGTAGCGCGTTTTCCGTAAAGCGCTACTGCTAAGTAGCTATAGCAGTAGCGCGGGTTAACAAACGCTAGGCTTTTCCCTAGTAGTGTGAAGGTGTATCATGAAATTAGAGACGCGAATACTCACAATGTTTTTCAGAAAGATTTGATGGAGAAATACTGGAAATGGCATGGCGAACGAACCTCCTAGTTTCATTCTTTGTTTGTTATATTGCGCAAGAACCTTTCATACTTCTGTTGTATTTGATGTTGTCGGTTTAATAAATTATGTAATTATTTGATATTGTGGACAGATGAAATTTTATGTTTTAATTTGAAATGTTCTGTATTTCAAATTTTGCTGCTGGAGTGCTTCTGTAAAGCGGCTATGGCACTGCTGTCGCGCGACCGTCAGCCGTTTTTACATCATCTGTGGAGCAATAGTTTTACATCATCAATTATATATCGTCTGTTATGATCCTACGTGATGATACAGGCAAGATCATTTATAGCTCCATACATGTGATAGTGCTTTGGAGGTGAAACTAGCAGCTTGCAGAGAAGGGCTAGACCTGGCCTTGCACTGGGAGAGTCTGTATTATGGTCGAGATGGATAGTGCAGAGAAAGTGTCGATGCTCAGTGCACACTCCACAGATAGATCGCAACACTGTACTCTCATAGATGTGATCCGCAGATTAGCCACTCTCGATGCTACGAGATTTCTTTTACTCATTGTACTCGCTCGCAAAATAATATTAGTCATGAGCTAGACGCGTATGGCCGTAGAACCCCTCATACCGCAGTCTGGCTTACTGCCAGGTTGGAAGTTGTTGTAAACTTGGCTCTCGCTGAGAACCCCCCTTTAGTAATGAAAATCCCCTTTCCCCCGCAAAAAATAAATACAAATTATATAACATCTGTTGGAGTTGGGTGTTTTGCGATGATGCAAAAATTACTTTTTGGTAAAATAAATTATACATTTAGCATTTTTACATCTTCAAATATACATTATCCATCGGAGATGCTCTAATAGGATTACAATCTAATGGCAAAAGGTCCTTAATACAGAAGGATAATGCAATCACACAGCGGAGCTAATTCTGAACGACTATTATTAGCCGATTGATCAGCTATCCTATTTTGATCTCGAGTAAACGTATGACGAACAAACTCCATATCCTTCATAAGTGCTTGAATCTCAACAACTAGGTGTTCACACACCGAGGAAAGGCTATTACTCGACAACGTCCGTTAACTTGAGCAGCGTTGCAAGAGCCAGCATATTTTTTAGAACCTGTTTTGCGACGTTTTTGGCAGACTAAAAATCCTGACTATTTATGAACTAAGCGGTGCATAAACGGATATGTTAACGCAACTCTCCCCTCTCATGCCTCTAGAACTCGTCACATTAAGCACCCCGTTAGATGGGCCAGGCCTGGCGCACGAGGGAAAACATGCACCTCACCTGCTCTTTGTGTAAAAAAACCCTCACCTGCTCTAGTGCAGGTACGCACACCTTTTTCTAAGTTGTTTTCTATTTTATTTTATTTTTAGAGATTTTAGAATTAAATATTTTAAAATTTATTTTCTAAAAATCCCTAAGCATTTTAAATAAAATGGTCACAAAATTTAAAAATATGTTCATATAAATAAACAAAATTTTCACACATTAAAAAAAAACTTGTTTTTTTAACGCATTGCAGATGCACACGCTCATACACTCACTCCTATCAACGCACGCACGCATCCTACTTCTACTACCACATCTGAGAGATTGAGCCGGCACATCATCTTGAGATTGATGAAATCGCCACAGACGCCTTCGTAGTTAATAGGAATGTCTCCTTCCACTGAACGCACATCGCCGTAAGTACTTAAATAAATCCAAGAAAATGCGAGCATCAATGTCCTCTCGGATACCATTGTCCTCCAAACCATCCAACCACAGGACCGTTGAAAAACTTGTTGACGCCCTTTTTTAGACAATTCACTAAATTGTGTTTGCGCCATTTTTTTAAAATGTATGACATATAAAATAATATTTATACCACGTTAATTTTTCACAAGACTTAAAAAATGTTCACAAGATTTAAAAATTGTTAAAACACTTATTCAGAAAATATCCTCAACGTGTTTATTTAATAATAATTTAATGTGTTGGTGTCGTATCGCTTGGATGACTTTATATTTAAAAGCGGGCGAAGGCCTATTGTCAGAAGTAGAATAGTGACAGTTTGGCCACAAAATACCCCTCGGAACATGGGGGTCGATGAACCTCATATAAGAAAAAAAATAGCAATTCAGGAAGAAGTAAATAAAATTAAAACAAAATCAAACAAACTTGGACCGCTGGCGTACTAGTATAAAAGTTTCGCCAAAGAAAATTCCCATCAGAAATCTTGGCGAAAAATACAAAATCCTACATGACAAAAAGATTGAATAGTAAGCCTAATATAGCCCCTAAAAAAAGTAACTCTACTATAGTGTTGATTTTATCTTTTTCACCAATAATACCGTGAAAGTTATTTCTTCGCAAAAAGTTGAAACAACTGCCAAGCTTGATCAAGTTTGAGCCAAAAACTTTCATGATTTTTCATCCTTCTTTGCAATTACTTATTTTTTTAAACGGTGTACCTAGCACCAGGTTCCAAACGTTCACTGAAGAAACATTGACTGACCAATAGAACTGGTTCAGGTTTATTGAAGAATTGTTTTGTGAAATATGACAACGTAGAACTATTCTTGTTTATTATTCTATTTGGAACCTCACATTAACAAGGGAGTATACATTGAGAATGACAGAAATTAAGTTGACCCATTCTCACATTTTATCCTCAAATTAAAGGATTTTCTCTACATGGATGAGCAACCTATGCCAGGATCCCTTTTCACTGCTCAGTGTTCACCTCACCCCTATTCAGCTCTGCACTTGGCACATCATACATTTGTCCAAATGGTTGCTAGGAGCAAATTGGTGTTCATACTTGACTGCATAGACCTCTCGAAACCTGGTCACCTGTCCACCTCTTGTGATATTTTGAGATTTCCAGGAGCGCCGCTCCAATTTGCTCCGTTGGACAGTGAATTTCTGCTTGCTTACCTCCAATGGACTTGTCATATTCAGACATTATGTCAAATTCCATTATCCTTGCCCGTGCATACATGTGCTTCTACTTCAACATCTTTCTCAGTCGCGCACTTCATTTGGTGTTGACTCTCTAAAGTCAACCATAAGAACTGTTTTTGATGGCAGACGTCAAGGGGCCTCAGGACCTGCAGTGGTTTCAGAACTGTCTACATGCTTCAAAGCTGATTTCCGATGACTTTTCAATGATTTGCCAGCAAAAACATCAATAGCTATAATACCTTTGAATTTCTTCAGGAGCTTCTCTTTGAGAGTGCACACACAACTCCTGAGTTTCGGCTTCCCTACTTGATGACTTCAGTGGGGTAACAGCCATGAAGATTGCAAAAGCAATAGATGCACAAGACATTAGGATTAGTACACTATGTGGGGGCTTCAGTGTTCCCTTTCAACCTGTTTGTCCAGGCGCTGTCGCCGAACAGGATCTCCGCCGCGAAGATGATATTTATAAACAACGTAAGACAAAATGCAAGGAAGGCTAATATTTTTGTGGAGTAACATGATTGTATTAGGAAACATAGGTTAGATTAGGAAATATTCTGGCTTGCCTTGTATTCCAAATAGATCATGTACTTCTATATATATGCCCATGAGGCTCAAGCAATACAACAACTATTCCACCAATTCCCTCTCTCCCTTCTAACATGGTATCAGCCTAATCACGAATCCAAACCCTAGCCGCCGCCGCATCCGCACCCGTGCGCCGCCCCTGGGGCGGTTGGCCTCCATGACCGCCGCCGGGGGCCGCACCGCCCATACCTAGGGTTCGTCCACCGGCCGTGTTGGTTGACGCCCTAGAGAGTCTTTTTCCCGAGCCCTTGCTCCGGGTTTTTTTCGCTCTCTCGCCGGTCGTTTTGATCGGTGTTTTTCTTTTTGGTTTTCCGATCTAATCTTGATCGGTTTGCGTCGCCCGCCGCCGCCATCGATCCCCGTGCGCCTCTACTCCGACCCCGTCGCGAACGGATGGCTCCTTCACCGACCCGGGGGCCTCGCGCAACAGGCGGCCCCTCAAGGCCGTCGTCCACGCGTCGGCCGTCACCGCCCTGCTCCGACCGGGACACCTGCATCGCCTGCACCCGGCGGCCTCGGGCCATACGGCGGCCAATCATAGCCGCCGCTCGCGCGTCGGCCCGCCAATCGGTCCACGCCACCCGCCTCCGCCGCGTCTGCACGGTGGCCCTGCGGGTTGCCTCGCCGGCCTCGTCCCCGGCTGCGTCAGGACCGCCTGCTACCTTGATCTCAGGCCGCTTCTCCGTTGGTCGCTCGGGCCTCGCTGCCCGGGCGTCGGTGCTGCTTTGGTGCCCGGGTGCCGGTGCTGACGCGCTCGTTCGCTCGTCGTCCCACGCCGTCCATCGTCACCTGCTTCATCTCGGACTCCACCGCCACCCCGTCTCCACCGAGCGGCGTCCCCGACCTCGCGCGCGATCGGCTTGATCACCCCCCGCCGCCGCGACCCACCTCATCTACGCCGTGCGACCAATCTGGCCCGTCGGTTGCGCGCGCCTCTGCAAGCCCCGTGAAGACCGTCAGGAGTTCAGCGCGCCCCTCTACCGATCGAGCAACGGGCTACTACTGTGTCGCCCCGTCGGGCCGCAGCGCCGCCGCCCTGTGGTTCTCCTCGCGACTGCATCGACTCATGCGTCGCTGCTGCGTCGCCCCTACGGGCCAGAGTGCCACGATACACGGTCCCAGCCACCGCCCCGAGGCCGTCCCCGCAGTTGCACCGACCCGCGCTCCGCCGCTGCATCGCCCCATCGGGCCGTAGCGCCGCGGCCCGTGGTCCCTGCCGCTTCCCCAAGGTCTTCCTGCCGTCGCCCCGACCTGCCCGCCGCAGCTGCGTCGCCCCTTCGGGCCGTAGCGTCGCGGCCCGCGGTCCACTCCGCCATCACCCCGCGTCGACCTCTCGTGGTATGCGCCGCGCTGTCTCCCTTGGCGCGGGAACGCTACCGTCCGCGCCGGTCTTCGTCACGTTGTCAGGGTTTTTCGCCTACTTCGAGCACCGCCGCCGCGCTCCTAACCAAGCCGCCGCGGCTGCCCTTCTTCGGCCGCTGCCGCCGCTACCTCCGTAGCTGCCGCCACCGCGCGTCCACCCCGTTCGTCTTCGTCCAGCACCAGCCCGTCGCCAGCGTCACCGTTATCTACCCCGACCACTTCATCTACTCCGACCACCGTTGGTGACATCGGCCCCGCGCCGATGGACGCCGCAATTGTCGTTGAGTTCTTCTCTGCTGCCCCCTCCGACTTCTTCGACATGGCGTACAGCTCGTGCAGGTCCCTCGTCTATGCATGCCTAGTGCTGGCAACACCGATGCGTGCCTTCGTCCACGACATGTTCCCGGGCCTGGCAAGCCTGTTGTAGCGCTTCGTCAACTTCGTCTTCGTCCGTCTACACATGCTCGGTGCTGGCAACACCGATGCGTGCCTTTGTCTACGACGTGTTTCCAGGCTTGGCAAACCCGCCGCGACGCGTCGTCAACAACATTTTCTTCCCGGCGCACCCCTACTTCGACACCACTGCGCCCATGCTAACTCGGTGCCCTCTTGCGCCCGCGGCTCCATGGCGACTTCCTCGACACCGGCTACCCCGACTCGACATCGACCACGGCATTCTCCACACGGCTACCTCGACCACGGCTCCACCACCCTATGTTCTCGGCTACATCGACAAACGGCACAAAGGGCTACCGCCTTGCTTGAGCAACCCCGTCGATTGCCACTCCAGCCACTACTCCGCGATGCGTCGACCATTACGACTGTGGGGGCGTGTCAGTCGGCTTGCCTTCGGATTCTTCTCCAGTCTCACCGTCTGCGTCGCTACCGTTGTGACTGCGGGGGGGGGGGGGGGGGGGTGGATGTTGAGTAACGTGATTGTATTAGGAAACATAGGTTAGACTAGGAAATATTCTGGCTTGCCTTGTACTCCAAGTAGATTCTGTACTCCTATATATATGCCCACGAGGCTCAAGCAATACAACAACTATTCCACCAATTCCCTCTCTCCCTTCTAACAATTTCGACATGTAGAGATACCCTGTAGTTGCCCATTATCCAACTTGATGAGGCGATGCGGAAAACGGGAATAACAGATGAAGGCAGAGTAAACGCCTGGATTACTGGACATAGAATGATTAACTGATATACGCCTTCAGAGCCTGCTATCTTTGCAGAATAGATAGCAGGAATCATGCAAAGAAGCTTAAGTAACACATGATGCACAACCAGAGACAGGTTGGCGCCAAAGAAATGCTCTGTAACTACATGGCTAGCGATAACAGATGTTAGTGCGATTATGTGGCTCGAAAAGAGAAGAACCGCTAACAACACAAGTGGTGCCATGGAACTCGTAAATATCTGCATAAAACAAGAATCCAAATAAACTAAGGATTTTTTTTAAATACGCCATTAGAACACCAAAAGTTATGTTTGTGATTTAAAGAGTTGGATTGATACTGTGGAGACAAGACTCACAAACCTCGTTCATTAGCTGGACAGCGTCGTGAAAGGTGTGGATCACATTGTGACTAGATTCCGCTGCTGCTGAGCTCAACAGAACATAGTCCACAAGAAAAACCCCAGTAAAAGTAAATAATATTGAAAAAAGGTGGTCATGAAACAGGGCACCCAGGGTATGAACATGAGCCCTCTGAACCTGCATATATGACATCCAAGTTAACATGAAAGGATAACTCAAATAAGCAGGAATAAATAGTAAAGTGGGATCCACATCCCATCATGGTTTGCAAAGTGCAAACTGCAAAGACAGTGTTCCTGTCCCTTCTTCTGAAAAAAGAAGTATGCATCACCTGATATGTTTCAAAATATCTCTGAACCACCATAACCAAAATTTTAATGGTTTTTCGATCTTGAAACAGGTGTATTAACAACGTCATAGAAAGCAGAAAATAAACAATGCTAGTTTTGCTACCATCATTCATTATGAACAACTCCATATGACTCATCATGAGTACATGCAGCACCATTTGCAGAAATAACATGACCTTTCTTAATGGAAAACTTTGACACTAGTGCACCTCCAGATGTAAGTCAATATTCATGGACAAGTATAACAATGTATGAGCAAGAAACACCGTGAAATACCTGAACAATGGACGAATGGACATAAAAATTGTGTGACATTATGTTTGCACCCATAAGTGCCATCAGTGAGTAAGCACTTTCTCCACTCAACTTAGGGAACATCACATTCACATGGAGAGGAATCTCTGGTTGACTGATTAATAAACCAAGCACAAAACAAAGAATCGTAAAGCCAGCTATGCATGCATTTAACGTTCCAGCCATCCTCTTGTTCTAGAATGAGCAGAAACAATATATCATAAGCACACAGAATTAGAGGGGCTCCAGCAGGCGCGCAATAACCGCATGCGCGGCATATAAAGTTGGGCACGCGGTCCGAATCGCCATTGCGAGCTGCGTATTTGGGGCGCCCGCTTCCGCGCGTGGCACGCACGAGCTCTCGCGCCGCACTCTCTCCATGTGAATATATGGCTGGGCGTGGTCCTCTCCTCCTTACCTCTTCATTCTTCTCCTCCCCTCCACCTCTCCTCCACTCCATCTCCTCCTCTCCTCCACTCCATCTCCCCTTCTCTCATCCACCATACTACCCTCCTCCTCTCCGGCGACCTCCTCCTCCTCCTCCTCTCCGGCGACCTCCTCCTCCTCTCC